>NW_024884142.1:22578494-22694757 GCF_019232065.1 Centrocercus urophasianus
CAGCTAGTCAGCTACAGTCAGCAGCTAGTCAGCTACAGTCAGCAGCTGAGCAGCATGAGTGGCTTGTGGTTGCTCTTGTTAGGTGGGTTACTTTATACGTTGGCTGCCTGTCTTCATGCTGAAGCTGTTTGTGTATCTATACAGTCACTAACAGAACAGCTGTAAGAACTTGTTCTGCACTGTTCCAGCTGTTTCCAAATAGTCTGTCTATTCTGTCAGCTCTATAGGGCTATGATATGGCTTTGTGTGCAGACTGGGGCTTTTAAATGTTGAATGAATGAAAAGCGATCTGAGCAGTGAGGAATGTTTTAGAACCATTTTGGTCCAAATTGTATGTTAGGAAGAGAGGTAGTTCTTGCAAAGACAGGGCCTTGTATTAATGAATTCATTAGAATAAAACTTGTGAAGTGTATTTGACAGTATTTAGCAGCTGCAGAATCTCGTCGTTTGTTCCGTGATTTCATGCTGTCAAGTTTGACAACGTGAACTAGTGCCAATCTTCACTTGGAAGATTATTTCCTTTTTATAAAAATTATAATTATTAAAGCTAAATTTGGATTTCATTAAAAAGGAAGTTGTTAGTCTTTTTTTATTTGACATATAGCTTTCAGAGACTCCATTGGTTCTACCTTTGACAATTTGTCTCAATGATGTTTATTGAAAACCATAAATTACGTGTTGTTCCTGCCTTTTGCTGCAACCTTTCTGTGCAACCTGTGTTGGATGAAAAATGTTCTGTTTGTTTAAATGGAATTGCCTTTATTTCAGTTTGTGTCCATTGACTTTTGTGGTGCATCACTGGACACCATTAAGGAGAGCCTAGCTCTGTCTTTATGCCTCTCCTCCCCCCTTCACATACTCGGTGCTCTAGGGGCTTCTCATCATTGTTGAGCAGAGGCGAATAATTGTTTCCCTTGACCTGCTGTCAGGATTTTTTTGGCCTTTTTTGTGTGTGGAGACTATATGCTCTAGTATATTGTGGCTGGCTTCACTTCAGAAAAGTTAAATTTTAGCATTAGACTAGCTTAAATTTAAATATGCTCTCAGTTAATCAATCATGAGAATATGATTAGGAATTGTCTTGATGACCTTATCCACATGCTGGACAATTCGAGACTTGAATGCTCCAGACCCACTTTCCTTTTCCTTAAGCACCATTTGTTGTTCTACCCAATCTGCAATATGTTCCTTATGTCCTGCTGGAGCTGGTAAAACACATCTATCGTTAGGCAGTACAGATATGCCCTTCTGTGGCACTTGAAACTGTAGCATCTGAATCTGGCATGTAGTTATGATGAACTGTGAACATATATGTTCTGCCTGAAGACTTGCAGGAGAGCAAATTTTCCTCTGTTTCCTTCCTCACTCAGCATCATAGCCTGTTGATGATTTTGTCATCGTTCTGCCTGGCTTTATTTAATACTTTTCCATTTTGCGGTAGTCTGTTGTCCTAGACCTTCAACACAGTTTCTGCATGTGGAGGTCCATTCTTACTTGCTAAAAGCAGATAAATATCCATAAGCATTGTGGAACTGAACAGTTGTGTCAGTTACTTGTTATTCAGTATATTATTGTCTGATACGGGTTCTGAATTGATACACTGCTGAAAAATGAAAACTGTTATGTTCATTGATAACTCTGAGATGAAAAATCTCATCAGCTAGTTTGGGGAAAATATGTTCTAAGCACTCTGAACCCGTTCTTCCCCATGGCTGTGAAGAAGCTCTTCATCATGTGGTGTGTGGTCAAAGTTCTCTTTGGGTTGCTGTCCACTCAGCTTATGCTGTGGGATGTCAGTTAACAAAAAGGTATGTATTTTTTAGATTGGGATGCTATTTTCACTTTAGGAGGATACTGAAAACCAACTCGAAGTACCTATTTTCCTTCAGTTCCTGTGGAGGGTGCAGGAGAGTGTCTTCAGGCAGTGGGCTGGTGTGCATGCTGAGCATTTGATGTTCATCTAGGGGTTCTCAGGGACCACACGTGTTCAGGTAGTGCTGGTGCTACAGCTGTGTAACTGCACAAAAAAGGACCACAGACCTGCTGAAGGCAGTGTGGGACTCATAAGAACTTGCTTTGTGAGAGGCTGAGGGACCTGGGCTTGTTTCTCCTGGAGGAGAAGTGGCTTTGAAAGAACCTGTTAGTAGCCTTCCCGTGTTGAGGATGAAGAATTCTAGATAGAATGAGAAGTTCAGAGTGGTTATAAGAAAAAATGTTTTCATTGTGGGGCAGTCAAGCAGTGAGCAGTTGCCCAGAGAGGTTGTGTAGTCTCTATCCTTGAAGGTTTCCAAACCAATTGGATAAAGCCCTGAGGAAGCCAATCTGACATCAGAGCTGACCCAGCTTTGAGCAGTGGGTTGGGCTCGATTTTTTTTTTTTTTTTTTTTTTTTTTTTTTTTTTTTTTTTTCCCCCCCCTCTCCCCAGAGATTGCTTCAACTTCAAATATCCTGTGATCCTATGTGTGTGTAGGAGTATGCAAGTATGGATTAAGTAAAGAATGAGTTCTGATGCCTTCACAGAATGATATAGAGGCTGCAAAAGTAGTTCAGTATTGGTAAGCTATATATATGTACATTTAATAAGGAATACTCTAATTTCAGTGGAGAAAAGGGAGGGGAAAAAAGACCAATGCAAATCAACAGTGTCTCCTTTTCTCTACCTTCCCAATACTTTACAGATCCTACTTTAGTCCAGAACCAGCAAGGTCTGAAATGTTAGTTGCCACCATATTGATGCACATATATCTTGCTGGATTCATACTGTATCCTCTCCAGGATTTAATAAATTGCTAATATTTATTTCATTTAAGTGAAGAATTATTGCATGAGAATGGGAAAGAGGATTTTCAGAGTATCAGTGTAGCTGTCCTATTTGAAGACAGTGCTTAAATGAATTAGTTCTTGTCTAATGGAGTGAAGATGTGCAGTAAGGGTGATGCATGTCTTTGTAAACATGACTTTGGCATTTGATAATTAACAAATACTAAGTACAGTGAATGTTCCCTACCAAAGTCTAAATGCAGCTCTCAGCTACATCCAGCTGGGCGGCAGCACAGATGTAATCGGGAATAATTGAAGAGCTGATTTTGTGCTATGTGAACATAACTGCCTGTCTCCTTGATTATGTTAAGATGTCTAACATGTTGACTTTCTCTGTGATAGTATAACTAAAGTTGTTTGAATTGGACGTGAAAGAATGGTGAGTACTGTTTAGTCATTGTCTGTCATAAAAATCTTAAGTAGTTTCATGAAAAACCTGTAATTGCTTCCTTAAAACTGATGGTATTTCAGATCTTGGAGTGATAAAGGTCTTCTGGTATTGCCTGAGAATTACATTCAAACAAAGTTTTATGCTCTCAGCCTAATCACGTCAGCATCAGAATTCCTACAAAAAATAGATCAAAAGAAACATCAGAATTGCTGAGATTTTTGTGCTATGAATAGCACTAGTGTGAATGTATTAAGCAATCACATTGATTGTTCTGAAAATACAAAAGGTCCAGAGGATCAATTTCAAATGTAAATGAATTTGGGGACACATTGTCTGTTTTGGATATCAATTTTCATCCCTGCCCTTCTATTCGCTCCTTTCTGTCAGCCTAGGGAATGAGAAGTTTGTCTCTGTAGAAGATCATCAGACTTGCCTCAAGCTGGAGGATGACCAGCAGAGTGGCAAAACACTGTGATACTGCTGTGCTGAAAGTGTTGCTGAGTCTTATTGTGTCAGAAGCGAAAGTGATAGCGGATTTCACATGAAGAAAATCTTACTTGACTGCTAGAATGGTAATAGTTGATTGTCTCCCTTGGGTGCCTGGCTCCAGAAACCAACTAATGCAAATTGGTCAGTTTTCTCAGAAACTGTACAGCAAACATCTAGGTGCAGGAAATACATCAATGTGCTGGGGTGGAAAGGGCGGCACAATGTGACAGTTGGACACAACTCTAAGGGTGTCTCAGACACTGTCACCTCCTGCTCTTCTAATAATAGCTTTGTGGTAGCTTGAGGTGGTGTAGTGAGACAAGTAAGCAAAGCGTCGTTCAGAGTAAGAAGTGATAATCTTTTTTTAGATTATTTATTGCTGTTGGAGTAAGAAAAACAGGCAATTTGTTTGCCAAACAAACAAAAAAACCAAGCTCAGCTTCAGGCCTTCTTAACCTTTGTTTCTGTGCAGTTATTTGATTTTCCTGAAGTAGAGAGTCAATGATGCTGTTTTCTGTATTTCCATTTACTTTGCAAGGAGTAAAGTAAAAATAAAAATCTTTGCTGCTAAGGGTTTGTTTTAATACAGTTTATCAGGAGTCGAAATAAAGTTTGGCTTCATCATCCAGCATCAGTTCATGCCTCCTTATGTCCTGTGCTCTTTCCCAGTTTTTACTGGGAACTGGAGGACAGGAAGTAGTTTGCTTTCAGCCATAGCATCTAAGAGAAAATTCACTGAAAACTTCTGATAGCTTTTGTGATGCGTGTTTGTGTGTCTGAGCTGAAGACAGGCACTTCAAATTGAGATGAAGATGTTCAGAAATTTCTGTCTCCATATACATTATTGCTTATGCTTTATTTCAGACTTCCAGAATTCACATCTTCAGTGGAACAGAGCATTAGTTTGAGTTGCGTTTAGTGTAGTTTGGTTGTGATATGGAGAATGGGATTTGTAATGCATGTGCTGTGAACTAGCACTGTTATCTGGTTATCAGCATGTTTATGTTAGAAAGATGTGCTAGTGCATGAAATCTCTTAAAGTTGTTGACATTTTAAGTATACTGGTAAGATCCCGTCAGTTTTTCTATAAGTCAGTGTAGTTCATTATTGTGCTGAAACATGATGTATAAGATTCCTTTGTGATATATTAGTTCTTTAACTCTGTCCAAACTTGTGATGCATTAGGACATGAGGTTAAGCTTCAGCATCAACCATCTCTGACAGTATCTCCTTTTCCGGTTTTGACATATGTTCAACCCATGAGCAGAATTCTGGGTAATGGTTTGCTGTGCTCAGGTCTCTTAAGTCATGCTTTGTTTTAGCTGAATCTGAACTTCAGACACGCAGAACGCATCAGGCAATCCCTCATCTGACAGCTTTTGGTATGCTTCTCTTCTAGATCATGTGCATTTTTCCTGACTATCTGTATCTTTTCTGGATCTGCTAATTGTAAGCTGTTTAGCTCTACTCTTTACATATCCCAAGCACCTCTGATTTCTCTTCTAAATAACCAGGATGTGTTTGCTTTTACAGCTGCACAAAATGAATGAAGCAGAAGAGAAGTGCAGGAAAGCTCAGACAGAGCAAGTCTGGCCAGCCTGAGGCCTAGCGTGCTCAGTGCAGAGCTTGGGGCTGCTTCCTTGTGGTGATACTGTGGGGCTGCAAGTAGTGGAAGTGCATTTTAAACGGTATGCAGCAGAGCATAGCTTGCTTTTTATTTTATTTTCTGTTGTAACAGTAATGTCTGAGTGTGCAGTGAGCTACTGGATTTACATTTGGCCTTAGTAACTAAAACGTATTACAAACATTTCTCCTGTGTGAGTGTTTTACTGGTCACTTGTAGTCACCAACATAGATTGATTGCTGTCTGACGTTAACTGCTGCAGCATTCAACGTTCTTTATAGGATATTTTTGTTGTAATAAACAAGGAAAATTGTACTGATTGTTTTCATGTATCCATTACATGAAGAAATTGGTGGTACAGAACTAACTGCCTTCTGGATAGGAAGTATCTTTTATACTGAAATAGGACCACTATGGTATTATAAAACAACAGATAGATTTCATGTTTTGGCTCCGGCTAAATCTCAGTTTGCTAGAAGTAAGTGAGGCTCCCTAGTTCTAGTTTTCCTGTTTGTTGCTGAAGCACTGACAACTTCACTTTGATTAAATGCCTAAAAGTTATCTGGGGGGGGGGAGGGGGAAGGATGTTACATAAGCTTTTAATATTTTATTTCTATACTCTTAAGTATCCGGAAGAACATCTAGTTCCTGTTTTGAAAGATGAATGCTGTACATTGTAAAGTGTACTGAAGGCTCATTTGCAGTCATGAAGCTTGTTTGCTTCTCTAGTATGTACGTGCAGGGAAGAGTAGAAAGGGTTGAGTGGGCAGTTGGCAGTCATTCACTGTCAGTGATTGCTAGTCATTCATAAAATCTGCAGAGCCAAGAGGAGGAGCCAGCAGCAGCAGCAGCCTTTCAGGCTGTAGCAGAAGCTACATGTTTGTGTAAGCACAAGTGCTTCTAGAAGCTGCTCAAATACTGTGTGATGAATATAATGAGGAAATGCACACCAAATGCATCTAATTATAAGATGCTGCTTAGAATAAAGCAAAATGTTTAAATTTTTTCTCCTCAAGCCCATCTATCAGTTCAGCTAAATGCAGTAAATACCATCTGGAGTATTTCTTTCACCTTTAACACAAGCAGTTTTAGGAAATTAATGGGTCTTGATCCATTGACAAAATGGAAATTTTGAAGTAAACTGGAAATATGTTCTTGGACCCAATAATTTTTAGGCATAAATGGCAGTGAAAGCATGGTTTTTGAGAATGAGTAGTGTTGGAAGAAGCAAACCATCCTACATGTGTTCACTCTTAAAATTGGTATTTCTGTATTTTTCTCCTTGTTAGAGTGACTGCCAATCTAATAGATGGTTTTGACAAGATTTTATTTCACTGTGTTCTAACTGGGAATGTTATAACAGGTTAAAATAATTCCCTTTTAAATTTATGGAACTGATTTATTTGAAACTAGGTGTAAAGAAATGCTGTTGTATCAAATGCCCCATCATCTCTTGTAGTTTGGCCAGTGTGGTTTGTTGCTTCTTGCAGAGCTACACATTGCTTCAGGCTGATTGAGCACTGTCTGGGATGTGGTGTTTAAGGCTGCATTTACATCCAGGTTGCGTTTAAATTGGAGGACTTAACCTGAATGTTGCAGGTTATTTGTGTCAGGCCTTACAAGGTGGAATTACAAAACACTGTCCTAGTATCCAACCAGAACTATCCATTAAGTGGAATAATCTGGATTTCCCGCTATTTGACCTGTTTTCAGGTGAGTCCTGATCTGATCTTACACTAAATACAGTTTGGAAAATCATAATGGTGTATTAGAAGACTTAAAATTAAATGAAGATCTGAAGCACTGTATGTGTATGGTTTATGTAGCACCTCAGACTAAATGTGCTTGTTCTTTATCAGATGGCAGAGTTTCAAAGCAACCTCTCTTTTTAACAAATAGCTAACTAAATTGTGCATTGTAGTCTCTTTGAAGCTTATTCAGAAGCCTTCATTAAAATATATACATAAACTTCACTATGGCAGTGTTCCAATGAAAATACAGATACACTTAGTCTTTTGAGGAGATCTCTTATAGTTCAGGCAGCTCAAATTATTGCAGTCACTGCTTCTACCAGGAGTGAGCACAGACCCCTTGGGGCACTGTTTTCCCTTTGTTCTAAAGAGTTCTTCAGTGCTCTCATTAGTATTAGCAAGTGTAATATATGTACATAAAAGGAAAATACATGCTTAAGGAAAGAATACTGCGGATGACCTGCTGAGAGATTTGTATTTACTAGGCTTGTCTGGGGATATGACTTTCCCAAGTGCGTTGCTTTTCCTACTGGCTGAACAAATATCTTACTGTGGTAGTTACTGTGGTAGACCTTATTTCTCTTTCGGGATGGGCAGTTGGCCAGGTTCTTAAGTCTGGCAGCAGGTAGGGAGTGTAAAGTCTCTCTTTCCTGTATATGCACATGCAGTTAATTACTGTATGCAAGCAAAAGTATTTATGGGCATCTAAGGTGTGTTGGTGTTGAGTGAGTGCTTTCGGTTCCTTGCATTTTGAAAAATGAAGTACTGTACTGTAGAAACAATTCTTGAAAGCATCTTGCTTTCTTTTGAAGACATGCTTCACATCAGAAGGAAGAGATCAAAAGTACTGAACTTGTTTTCTACCTTAGCAGTATTTTGTTTTTTGGATATGTTGGGTATTGTATTGTCTGCTTACAGGAAGGCAGTCTATCCAGGTGATTTTTGGAGGCTCACTTGAAGTCTTTCTCTATTACTGGAGAGCAGTTGTTATTGGAGATGAGTGGGTATGATATTTTTGGTTACAGTATGTACATAGCTATCTATGTGCAGCTCTAAGTGTTACATAGGACAGTATGATGCCCTGAAAGCAGACTTGTCTCACTTTAGTAACTCTGAGCATCCACGAAGAACAGTTGTTGAAGATAACTTTTCAGTTTCTAACCACCCTTTTATTGCTGCAGCTGGAAACAAGAAAAACAGCAGCAGATTCATCACAGTGCTTTCTGCTGACCTACTGTGGATGAGCACAAGTGTTGAAATATTCTGGGTTGCTTTTAATTTTTGCCCACAGTCAGCACTGCAAGTTTTTGGTGTTCTGAAATAGGTAACGTTTAATAACGTTACTTTTCAAGAGTTTCATTCTTTTAAATAAAATATAAAACAGATAAAAGCCAGCCCATCAGTGAAATGCATCTCACAGTTGTAATCAGAATGACAGTTTCTATTTTTTAACTTGGCAGCTTCGCCTCTGTACCAGTCTACAGCTTTTGGTGACATTTCAGATAGTGCTGATATCCGCTCAAATTTTTTTGCGGGGATTGGGTCTCAGATGTAGATTGAAGATGGCAAATGTTTGTCTTACATGCCTTAATGAAAAAGCTACAGATCTCAAAGCTTGTTTAAGGTAGGAGATGTGTCATACAGAATGGTAAGACTGCTAAGATGGAAAGAGATGAAATGAGGGAGGCAATCAAAGAAGTGCGGTTCCTTCTCTTCTGCCTGAAGAAAGACGACTTGGCTCTGCCCATCCATTCCCTCTATTTGGGTGGTTATCTCAGAAAGCAGCTGCTCTTGGGCCTTTTCTGAAAGGAAGAAAAAGGTAAGTCCCTGCAACTCCATGCCTTCCTCCTCCTCCTCTTTTCCTGCCAGACCTGGCCACAGTTCCTCTTGCTGCTTGGTGGCAGAAGCAGGAATCTTTGGGGATCTCTACTTTGTATTCCCTGCTGTCCTGGCTGTGAGAAATCAGAATACTGTTAAGTCTCTGTCACTGTCTTCTGATAAGGTAAAGATTTCTCAGTAAATTTTGATTAGTGCTGTCAGCCGCTTCTCAGCAGAGCCTTCCTTGAAACTCTGTAATGCTGCTTGTTTTTCCTAAATAACAAAAATGGCCTCATGTTATTCCGCATCATCCAACAACAGCAGTGGATGCTTGTGGAGAGTGAGGGGAAAAGCTTATACAAAATGATTGAGCTCATGTGCTCTCCCTCATTTAGAGCCAAAATACAGAGCTGGATGGACCACTGGTCTGAGCTGGTAGAGCACTTCTCATGTTCTTATGTTGTCTTTTACACTCCAGTGTTTACAACTGTATGCATAAGTGGTTTGATCAGGAGCATCATAAGCTCAAATTTGGTTCTTGGAGCACTGGAGAAAAAACAAACAAACAAACAAACACCAAAAGCAAACAAAACAAACAATGTGTCTCTGTGACATGAGTACCGTAGCTGCCCGTTGTACCCAGAAAGAACTTCTCCATATTGTTTCTTTACTGGCAATACAAGTCAGTATCTTATCTGAATGCTGCTTTTCCACGTTGCTCACCCCTCCTCTTGTTTTCTGCTTGCTGCTTTTTTTTTTTTTTTTTGAGGAGCTGTTAATATTGGCAAACTGACTGATAGACAGTTGCTATCCTAAAATAGGGTGCATCAGACTACATATAAACATCTGCAACAACACTGGCTTCCTGAAGGCTAGCTGATAATGGGAAAATGGCTTGTTAATTGAAAGGAATTGATACATCTATATCTAAGAGTGCCTATGGCTCAGTCTAAAGTAGGCCTATAAAACAAATGAGATGTTCCTCAATGTACCTTTTTCTCTTGGCTGTGAAGGAAACCTGCAGTGACTGGTTTGGGTGTGAATGAATCAGGTTATGTGAGTCAAGTTTTCCTCTGTAAGGAGGAGATGCTCCTGGAGACAACAGTTATTTCCTAACCCAAATTATTTATCTCTTTTGTCCTTCTTAGATAGCCATGTGTCCTGCCTTTGCTTGTAACCTAGATACAAGGACAAAAGGCTGAATGTTGTTTAAGAACTTCTAAAATTCAGGTAGCCTCTTTACTACAATCTCTCAGGTGCCTAGTAAGACTTCATCAACTAACTTAACTCTCCCTAACTGAACTCTCCTTTCACTCGTTACTGCTTTCAAAAATAATTCCCTAAGTGCTGGTTTTGGTGTGGAGACAGTACATATTTAAGCATGCTGTTTTGGATAGCTGTAACGGAGACTTTTAGAAAGGTATGTTTGGATGCCTTCAGGAGAACCTTAAGGAAACTACCCATGTTAGGGGCTCTTCTCTTAGCTCATTCTGCTGGAACTGTCCCTGAGTCTGGTTTAGGATAAATTATTCCTGTAAAATGGAGCATTTCTTCTTTTATTGTAGTGGAGCAGGCAGTCTGAGAGGGCTTTCTGAGGAACGGTATTGGAGGCTACTGCAGTAATCTGCTCATCTGTATTTTTATTTATTGAAGTTGGAGAATCTTCATCTGACTCGATCTTGGAAGATACTGTGGAATCGTTTTATTTCCATCCTTTGAGAACATAATTCCAGCATGGGATGTGGCAGCAGGTCAGGCAGAGCTGGAGAGTGGGAGGAGTTTTTAACACAGAGGCAGGAGAGCACTGAATCTGTTGGCAGGAAGCAGCAATGTGTGCCACGACCTGCTGCTAGCACCCAGCCCTCTCTGGTGCTTCAGAGGAAGGGAAGGACACATGTTGCCCTCTGAGCTCAGAAATTAAAGCCTGACCTGGCATTCACCATACAAGCACCCTGTCTGTTGTGGGTTTATAGTTCCAGGTGGACTAAATCTTCCATTCCTTTGAAATTCCTTCTGTTTATATTTACTATTATAGTAACTTCTGACAAGCACAGTTTTTTCTGCAAGCGTACAGAGCAAGGGAGTGACAGCTAGGCTTTCCTCTTGGTGTGAGTGACATAAGAATTAGCCACAAGGCACAGTCCTCTGGGGTATGAAGGAGATAATAATGCTGTCTGAGCTCAGAGAACTTGGATAATCATCAAGCATGAAAATGTCTGTTTTGTTTGTGTATTTCTCTAAGTCTGTCCCTTAGACTAGGCTGTAAGAATTGCTGTCTTGATAGTTCTTCACTAAGTGGAAAAAAGTGAATAACAGTGTGCTGTAGTTGCAGGAAAAAGTGTATTTGCTACTTTCTAGATAATAACAGTGAAGGCCCAAGGGGGCATATGAGAAAAAGGGAAGACCATATAGGGTGTAGGAAGCATGAGGGCACATGCTATGTGAGCGGATGTTCATTTTAACTCCTTGAGCCATGGGAAACATGGAAATAAACTGTGAATTTGAAAAATCTGCATGAAGTGTTTAATTCAGTGACGTGATTAGAAATGGATACCTTTTAATTTTAATTGTGTGTGATAGGGAAAGAGAGAGAACACAATCAGTGTAAATGCATTTACTATACAATTTTTTCTTCCTGCTATAGATCAAAGATTTTTCAAATTTTGGAGGAAAACATTTTTAGTTTAGACTCTTACTGGCATAAATTACCTATAAATATGGGAACTCGTGCTTCTGAAAATACTGTCTTAATGCTACTATTTATTGGGAGTAAAGTGAATGGATGTGAAATCACCACCTGTTTCGTAACCAAGATGGAACAAGCAAATTCCCAAAGCAATAGATTAACCAATAAGCAAAGGTTCTGTGCATCTTTGGCATGATTATTTAGTTTAAGTAGTCTTTTATTGTTGATATGCCATGATTCAGGGTCTAAAAAGTTCTTATGCTAGCAATTATACTGCTGCTTAAACTCTTCTAGATCTGAAGAATTTTAAATGTATTTTAGATTTTAAGTAATGTAATTAAAGTTTTTGAAAAGTTGCCGTAAGGTAACTAAGCACTCTGTTGGCACAACTCCTTCTAATATGAAGGAATTTAAACAAAATCCAATTTTTCCCACTCAGATTGTAACCTCCATACTAAATAGAAATCATCTTTTTACAGTCGGTTGTTTTGTCTTAATGTTCATAGAATCATAGAATGGCCTGGGTTGAAAAGCACCACAATGATCATGTAGTTTTAACCCCCCTGCTATGCGCAGGGTCACCAACCACCAGACCAGGCTGCCCAGAGCCACATCCAGCCTGGCCTTGAATGCCTCCACGGATGGGGCATCCACAGCTTTCTTGGGCAATGTAATCTTCTCTGTCTCAGTTTAAAACCTTTCCCCCTTGTTCTATCACTATCCACCCTCATAAACAGTCATTCTCCTTCCTGTTTATACACTCCTTTCAAATTTTGGAAGGCTGCAATGAGCTCTCTCTAGAGCCTTCTCTAAGCTAAACAAGCCCATTTCCCTCAACCTTTCTTCATAGGAGGATATTACAAAGTTTTATCCAAGTTAGAGTGCCAGTTCTGGATATACAACTTCTGAGATGTACAGTCTCAGACCAGGATAAATTTTGAACAGTTTGGGCAGCCACAGACTTCAGATAAAATGTGCTATGTCCACTCTGACCTAAGATAGATTTCTGAACAGCCCGCTCAGGCTTTGATAGCTTGTTAGCTGATATTTAAAACAAGCTTTTTGTTCTAGCTCTTCTGTCGGACAACAAGAACATCTGTCATTCAGGCAGATTTATAAATCTCACTCTTCTAAATCCACCCTAACATAGTATGGTGAAGAGTGGTAGCTTTCTCATGCTTTTAGATTATATTTATCCCTGGAATCTATGCCCACGTCACTTCTCCTGTTAACACATATCTCCATCTTGCTGTCTATATGATGAAGGAGGTGGTAGGAGAGATTCTTTTTTTTTCTTTAGTTCTTCTTTATATAAAATAAGCTTTCTTTTTTTTTGGATTGACAGTAAATCTGCAGTGCGGAAGAACTCCTGTCTGTATCCTGCACTGTTTTTCATTTCACTTCCCCTTTCTAGGCTTGAGGATTGGAAGTCAAAGGCTGAATTCTCATTTACAGCCTTCATGCTGGGGAGTTTCCCTTTTAAGCAGCTCAATTGTGTTTTACAGTAGGCTTCTGTGAACACTGACTGTTGTGGAACTGCTTCTGCGTCTCCTGGATTCTAAAAATAATTCCTTTCCTGGAGTAATTTTTCTCATCAAATGAGACTGGTGGAAGATGCTTCATCTTGGTGATTAGCAACAAAAATACTAACCTTTGGCTCTGGTTTAAGAGAAGGTTTAACTGTGTATAAGCAATTTTTTTTTTTTTTTTTTTTTACTTGGATACCTTTAGAATTGATGACCCTTCTCATTATGATTTAAAAACTGCTTCAGGGAGAAAAGTGTTTCGAGTTGGTCAGACAGATCTGTCTTGAAATGGTGATATTAGTTAAAATGTGATGTTATTACATTTTAAATTACTTTGCTCCTTAAAGCTTTGAAACTTTGCAGGTGATTGTGTAATGATCTTCATGATGTAATTTTTACATCTACGTAAAGTAGACCTTTAATAGCAGCACTGAAGCACAGTTCCCATCCATTAGAATAGCTAGGAAGCATGATCAAAGGAAAACATTTCTCATGTGATTCTCTTAGTATTCTGCACATTTTTAAGTCTTAGGATGCTAGCACAAAAACTACTTTTTTTTTTTTTTTTTTAAACTATATAAGGTGTATGAATTTGCTGATCTAGAGACTCAATGTAGACTAGATAGACTGTAGTGAAGTGACATATTTGGAATATTCTGCCATCAGTCATCTGCAGAAAGAGGGAGACAACTTAAAATACAAACTGTTGCCAATTGCAATAGGTAACACCAGAGAGTTGGAATATATAGTGGTTTTTTTAATTATTCACGTGAAAATTTGTTATTTGAGCCACGATGTGTAGAAAATGTCCAAATCTATTAATATCAGCAGCAACTACATTTTAATTTCTCATGTATGTCCATAGAGAACACACCTGAATTTTTGAACTAGCGAACACTTTAAATACATTGAGTCTGCAACTGGGCTTCTTTATATGAAATCACTGTTCTGCTTCAGGCTTGTTACTGTGAAGGTAAAGGCTGGTGGGTTAGAAACATCAGAAAGCACACCATTTGTTTTGGTCTGTCTAGAGCTGAGGCTGTGTTCAGCTGTGTTGTATTGTTCTATAACTTTTTTTATGTGCCTACAGGGCATTTTGTTCCAGATACATATATATTTTTTTTAAGATATTTTGTTTAATATGCTTATTGTTTATATGCAAGAGAATACAAGGAGAAATAATGGTATGCTTTATAGGACCACTGTCAAATTTTTACTTAGCATTTTTTGGACAGAATTTTTTATTTTTCTGCCAAGCAAATCAGTTTGTGAGTATGATCTGATATTCAAGGTTCAAGGCAGCCTGGTCTAGTGGTTGTTAATTCTGCCGACAGCAGGGTGTTTGAAATGATCTTTAAGATCCTTTTCAACCCAGGCCATTCTATGATTCTGTGATGATTCTGTGAAGATACTCGTAAGCCAGACTGTTTCAGAAGCCAAGGAGAGGAAATGACTGAAATTGTCTGTGACATGCGTTTTTGTTCTACGTGCATGTACTCCCAGTCCTTTGTCTCATAAGGGAGTTGTGCACATAAATCCGTCAGTCAGCACCCCTTGCTGCATAAATGATATTGAGTTGCTTAAGTGTGTGCAGAGAGTGCCAACAAAGCTGGTGAAGGACTAGAAAATGAGTTATGGGAAGTGGCCAAGGGAACTGGGGCCACTCCAGACTCTCAGTCTGGAGAAGAGGAAGCTAAGGGGATATCTCATTGCGCTCTATGACTACCTGAATGGAGATTGCAGTGGGGTGGGGTTGGTTCTTTTTTCTCAGGGGACAAGTAATAAGGCACAAGGAAATGGTTTTAAATTCTGTTGGGGAGGTTTGGTTTGGTTATTTGGAAGAATTTATTCACTGTTGGGGTGGTCTGTCATTGAAATTAGCAGTCCAGGTGGAGATATGTAAAAGAGGTGGGGACCTGGTGTTTAGGGACATGGTTTACTGGTAGGACTTGTTACGTTCACGGTTGGACCTGGTGGTCTTGAAAGTCTTTTCCAACCTAGATGATTCTATGATTCATTGTGTCCAGGACTGCTTGGACACAGCATACTGGATCCCTTTAGGAAGATGATGTTGGAAAACATCAAATAAAGCTTGGGTTCAGAGAACACTAAATAATCCTACTGCATGCAACTCTGTTACCCGGCTGTTTGAGAAGATTTCTCTGTGTTTTCTTGATGGAAGGGGCATAGTGTTCAGTGAATGAACAGAGAGGAGTCTGGTTTTATGGAGTAATTTGTAGAATTTTGTCGTGTGACTTTACTACTGTTCTAGCAGAGGACTGATGTCCTTTCTTCTTCATTTCCAGGGCAGTAAAGTAGATTACAAGATGTTCTGTGTGTCTGATACTGTCTGCATCTGATAAAGTTTTCTAGGACCATACTATTTGCTTTCTATTATCTGAGAAAGTCAGGTCTATACAAGTAGTAGCACAGGAAACAGGGCTTCAGAAATTACTTTACTACTTTTGTTCTAGAACATTTTTTGGGTTGTCTCTATCACCAACTTTCTGTCATGTCTTGATGTAATATGACATTTTAAAATAGCTTTTCTTAACTTAGGCTGTGTGATTTCTGAGTGATGTTTCTGTGAGTTTGCCATGTTGCGGTAGAAGCCAAGAGAAGTGATATTTAAAAAAAATAAATAAATGAACACTCAACAAACAGATTTTATTTTTTCTTAGACTACCAATGCAAAAAATTACTAATATGATTGTCACTTATCATCTTCAGTAGGTAGGTAGTGCTGTTCTGGGTGCCCTAACTGTGCAGATCAATCAGAAAAATACAACCGTTGTTCCACTGTTTTTTCATGCTTGGCAAGGGAGACTTGCAGTGTAATTGAAAAGTTTTTAAATTTATTATATAATTGAAATGTGTTCCATTCCAAATTGTTTTAACTTTTTTTTTTTTTTGTAGTGAAATTTATACACCATATAATTTCTCCCTTATACTGCATTATCTGTATTCTAGCCACTCTCCCAATTGGAAAAAGAAGGCAAGAATACTGACTCAATTAAATGAGGAAATTGAACATTCTTGGAATCTATTTAACAAACTCTTTTACATCAAATCCTACAGATCTTCTTCTGAAGGAGAAGAGCTTTGGTTCTGACAAAAATGACAGCCTGTTACATATCTGTGCTTGAAACAGACATACAGTGCTGCATTGAAATACTGTCACAATCAGGAAACAAATTTTTCATGTCCTCTGTGGATAAGAGCTAAGATAGGTAAAGCCACTCCACCACAACTGTGTGAGAAAAAACAGACTGTGTTCAAGAAAGAATTTTAAGAATGTGTAGAAGATTAACATTTGTATTCTATTATAACATTAGGTAATATTTTATCAGTATGTGACCAATATTATAGGAATAATGCATCAATAAACTGTTTTTTGTTTGAGTAAAGTATGCTTAAAAGTTTTGCATCTCAGTGTTAAATGCACATCAACTCTAAATCTGGTTTTAGTTCAGACCTCTTACTTCCATATTATTAGCATTGAAACAAAAGAAACTAATTAGTAATTATAGTTTATTTATAGATGTATTTATTAGATTCAACCACAGAATAGAAGTGATTTCTCATCAGTCATGAGTATTAAGCACTAGAAGGCCAGATAATAATTTAAACAATTATATCTATTTTTACCCCAGCGGTTTTGTAACTCAGTATGCCTTTTATGAGTATCCTGGGTAAACAGTAGGTGGGTAGAACTAATTTTCTAAAATTCTGTCCTTTCTTATGCAGGTATTAGGAAACCAGTATTTTACAGAGGGGAAATGGAACTGTCACAGATTAAACATGTACAGTTGAATGAAGGCTGTTAAATATAACTCCATTGTAGCAGCATAAATAGTTTTTACAAATATGCTTATTAATTTAAACTTCAGAAACATCAGAGAGGAAATAGAAAGTCTGTAATAGGCTGTCTTGTTGAATCACATGATAGAAGAAAGCAAAAGTGAAAATGGATTGATAAATCGGTGAAAGTAAATATATTCACATACAAGTATTGCTTTGGAAACGACATTAATCTATGCTTTAAATTGCAGTTAAACACAGCCTTTATGTAAAAAGAGCAGCTGCTTTGCAATGCAGTGATTGTTTAACAAATTTCATCAGTTATTAAGTCAAGTTTAGTGCATTCCAAGGATTTCAGATTAGTCTGTTCCTTGTGGCAGTACAACTGAAGAACTGGTGCAGTATAGCAGGTCTGGAGGAGAAGTAATGTGAAGGAGGTGTTTTCCATATAAGATTTGCAAATGTCAGTAATTTTGTTTCAAGCATGTCTTTTCAATATCCTGCGTTTCTATGTTGTTATTTAGAAATCTCTTAAAATCACTGCCCAAGCAAAAAGCTTAAGCTATGTTAAGTTCAGCTTGCTTTCCTGCATTGGACTATTCAACAGGCACAACATAAAATGTAGCTGGAGAATAAAACCTTTGGCATTCATTCATTTTACCAAAGGATGACAATTAAGTTGTTTGAAAAAGCTGAAAGGCAAGAATCAAAATGCCAGTTGACTATATCCTGAGGATGAATGACTGCATCACACTGTGTTCTGAAGTGGGAGAATGTGGCTTTCCCTTCATCCCTTCACATAGACTTTTTTTTTTTTTTTTTTTGTTTTTGTAATTTTTTTTTTTGAAATGAAATATCTGTTTTTTTTTTTTTTTTTTTTTTTTAATTTTTTATTTTTTTTCCCCTCTATTCTCATAGTCCTGGATTGATTAATATCCTCCAGTGTAAAGGAACCAGGTGAGACTCCTGGTACCATATGCCTTTGTGATCATAAGCTAGTAAAAGGGAGGTAAAAAAAGATAAAATAACAACAGTCCTTTCCTTTCTTTACTACTGTTTCAGATTCTAATTCAAAGAGAGTGTTTCTTGATTTGCAAGGAGTGTGTCGTTAGCCTCTTCTTTTGGGAACCTGATTTTTCTGAAGTTAATGGGAAGCAGTTCTTTTGACGTCCTTTTTCTCACACGATGCTTCTCAATGGCAGTTTCTAGAACTAATTCCACACTTACTGTGATGATGCCAAGTGGAGCTCTGCCCAGAGAGGGAGATGTGCAGGAAAGGAGTCCAGGATGTGTGGGACTCAGTAGGAAGAAGTGGAGAATTGTCCTCTCTGGAGTGAGAGATTGTATTATCTATTTTTCTTTTTGAGAAAAATCTAAATGCTCAATCTGTAATCTGGATACTTAGAATTTTGCCATTATCGCTTCAAGAATGATTGTATTTTTACGTTGCAGTAGCAACCTATTAATGTGTTCTTCACTCTTTTGCTTACGCATTCAGAATGATGTAATATAACAGGCGTATTCCATAGAGGCATGTCATGTAAATATTTAGAAAATAAACTGGTTATGTAACTTTACTTTAAATTGAGTCTAAAAGCAAATTTCTTTGCTGGTCTAATTTTCCTTAAGAAGTGGAGAGTATTTCGGGGCTGGAAACAGCGCACTATCGTAAGCCAATGATTTTCTCCTGGTATTTACCAGGTCCTGTTGCACTCAACATTGGCTTAGCACTCTGGCTGCCAGTGGTACATTAAGTTTAAGCTACTTGTTTAGAAATCCTTACAACTTCACATTGCTGTGCTGTATAAGTGATCCAATTTCATCTTGTGCTTCCTTTTGCCTGCTGAGATCTTCCAGTAAAGCAAGTGGCAGTGCTTCAGAAGAGAGGAAGAAAACTCCCACCTGTGAAGTCTGTGCATGGAACACTCTCCCTTTTCTTTATGTGATGCGTGCCTTTTGGATAACAGTTTCCCATCCTTTTTGTTGACCAGCTGTATCAGTTAGTTACTTTTATTCCTGAGGACCATATCACTCTTATCATTTAGATGGCAGTCATTCTACTTTTTTTCCTCCATGATAAAGCTTGTTCAAGTCTACTGATTGAAATAAAAAGTTTTTGCTATAATGTATAAGAATAATATATAAGAAATTTTTGTTATAATGAATAACAATAGGAATGCTATTCCTTCCTTCCATTCTTTCTTTTGGATTTCTCAGTGTGTTAAATTATCTATAATTATATTACAGTATATGGTTTATCTGAGTCTTTGTCTTGTCTTTGAGCACCTTGGTAAATCTGGAAAGGACTAATTTAAGTTCTCCATAGTTGCTGAAGTTTTTAATAAGATTACTTGGTCTGATAATGCACTTCTTTCTCCCATTAGAATATATATTTCAGGTAAATTTAATTGCCCCTTTAAGCAATGTGAATCTTGAAAAATTATCTTCAAATAATTTGGGTTTAATTTGCATTGCTGTAAGTAAAATTTTTTTAAGCTTTATGTGCAGAATGTGACAACACAAACTACAAGCTCCAGTAGCTTTTTTTTTTTTTTTTTTTTTTTTTTTTTTTTTTTTTAATATAGATCATTTTGAACCTCTTGGGCTGATTCTGATAGCAGAAGATTGTGGTTAGGGCAGGATTTTTCTTGCTATTTAAATTAAAAACTTGGAAAAAGATTCTCAATGCAAACCATGTTTTCAATGCCTCTTAATGACAAAACAGAAAATCAGTAGTAGAGGACTTTCCTGGACCACTTTCCCTCCCTCCCTCCCATCTCTGTGAAGTGAGGGCTTGCCAGCCTTCTGGAGTGCTGTGGGCTGCATCGTGCTTCACTCCCCTGCTGTTAACTGCATGCTGTGCAGTGCGTGGTGTTTTGGGGTCAGCGTGATGTCTCATCTACTACAGAATGACAGCCTCTCAGTTGAATGCAGCCAGTCAAACTAAATGCCCGTGAAGTTCATGCCATGTGAAGTTCAGGAAAGTGAAGTGTGAAGTCCTGCACCTGGGAGAGGAGCAATTCCATGGTCTGGTACTTACTGGGAGGCCCCCAGATGGAGATTTGTAGGAAAAGAAACCATGAAGGTGCAGGGGCCACTGTTGCTAATGAGGCAGCAGTTTACCCTTGCAGTAAGGAAGGCCAGCAACATCCTGGAACACATTGAAAGCACTGCTAGCGAATTGTGGGATCCTCTCCATTTGGTGTGGGTGAAACCACACATGAAGAGCCATGTCCAGTTTTGCACTCCTTGCAGAGACAAGGACAGACTGGAGTCCAGCAAAGAATCCCACAGGCAACAAAGAGTTCAAAGTATCTGTGCTATCAGAGTAGGCTGGGAGAGTTGGGATTGGAGAAGAGAAGGCTGGAGGGATTTTTATCATTGTTTAAATACCTGATTGGAGTGGAAGGAGGTAAAAGAGATCGAGCCAGATCCCTCTCAATGACATACAGTGACAGGACAAAAGGAACTGGGAACAAATAAAAATAAAAATAAAAAAATTCCATCTGAACACAGGAGAACACTTGTAAACAAGAGCCAAATTTATTGCAGTGCCAAACACTCTAATAGGCTGCACAGAGAGAACACAAAGTCTCCACTTAACACCTGAGTAGACATGGACAAGAGTAACCTGTTTGATGCCACCCTACTTGAGCAGGGGTGGTAGGTGGTGGAGTGGGAACAGGGACTGCCAGCTGCTCTTCTCAAGCTCAATAGAGCTGTGATTCTATAAAATTTAGTTGAAAAATGAATTCCAAATCAGGACATGCATATGTTACATTTCATAGAATTATAATTGTAATAGATTTCTTTCCTCTTAACAGAGGAAATCCTTATGAAGCTGCAAAAACGAAATTCTGTGTATTGATTTAAGTTTGTGTATCATTAGTATATCATCAGTATAACAATATTTAAGATGTTAAAATTCGGTATAGATGTTCAGAAGTCATCAGAAGTCAGGCTAGATGATCTTTAAAGATCTCTTTCCACTCTAAGGATTTTGATTCTATGATTCTAAGCATAACACTTCAGCATGGTGTACAATGAATGCTTTGTTTTTTGGGAACTCTCAATAGTCTCTCTTGCAACCATGTTACGTAAGTATTATATTTTGAATTGATAAAAAGCATAATCATTTTACTCAACCAGCTTCGCTTTCATCGAGGGGTTCATAAAGCAGTTATTTTAATTGGCCATCATGTTTGACAGTGGTGAAAATGACAGGCAATGCCATTAGCTGTGGTGCTGATAGACAGTAATAATGTTGGAATGGGAAGTGATCATCTCTCAGTTGGACTACTTAAGACAGTTGCTTTTACTCAGATTGGCCACTTTAATGACCTTTTCTTTAGGTCTGCATTATGGTAAGTCCTGTTGCAGTATCTCTGAGCCTCCTACTAGGCCTTCTAAGTGGCAGAACATAGATTGTAGCATGGAGTGTGTGTGTATTTGAGGATGCATGCTTCAATAATGCAAAGCATTTTTACTTGTTATTACCATCATAGTTTTTATTAGATGAACTGAACATATTTTAGAAGGCCTTAACTGCCCTTAGGAGATTTCATTTTTTGGAAGTTTCAGCAAATACAGCACTTGACAGTTTTGGAGCCACAGGTACAGGCAGATCCCTGTTTCTGCTTACAGCATATGACAGGCAATGCGAGGAAAACTCAGAAGCTGATCTCTCTCAACTCTGCAGGTGGTTGGAGCTGAGGGTCTTCAAACCTTCCTTGTCTTCTGAGCACTTGAAAGCTACTTTCAGAGGGCAGATATACATCTGTAATAAGTTGAATGGTAGTCTTGTTTTTTTTTCATTTTTCTTCCACCATTGGCTGTTGTGAGACTATATGTGACTAGCACTTTGCTTTTAGGAAACAAAATTATATCTGAAGAACTTAATCACAGTTTCGTTCCAAGCCAGAGGGCTTTAAGAGGCTTAGTCCTGTGTATTAGCATCGTTAGCTGACGCATTTATGTAGTTTCATTCACCTCTTAGTCTCTCATATCAAGGGTTATTGAAAGGATCATTGAAGCTGTGTCATAAGACTTAGAGTTGAGTCTTTAGGTAGAAGTTTCCTACTTCTTTCTTCAGGATGAACAAACCAGCAACCTCCTAAAAGCTAGATTTGTTTTACTGGAGCACACTTGGGTTACCTAAAGCAGTTATCTGTTTAACTAGGGGGAACTCTGGTCTGTCATGTAAATCTTGTTACTTAAGCCTCCTTCAGAGGAGGCACTGATCCAACTTCAGAGTTTTCTCAAGTCATGCAAACCCCCCCACTTTCCTTTGGTCTCCAGAGCAGTGCTTTTCCTTTCTTCCTTACTGTGCTCCTTTCATCCTACCTGGCAACTTTTCAACTTGAGTTTTGTCAGCACCTTCCATTTCTGCTGGTCTGTAGCAGAAGCTGCACATGCAAGTCTGTCCTTCTGCCCCAGGGAAGCACTCGAGGCAACGGGGTCCCATTCTTTACTTGCATCCTCTCTGTACAAGGTATGTACGTAATAAATTGAAAACAGATTAAGTAATTCTGCCATCTGTTAGACATCAAAACAGAAGTAGGATAAAACAAGAATTCGTAATAGCTTAAAAATGTAGTGCAATCTGGAGAGAAAGCAGGTGTAATCTTTCTTCTTGATAACATCTGTATTTGGAAATACACACATATTTGCAAAAAAATCAAAGTAATATCCCAAATTGCTAACCTAAAATTAGTTATAAGATTGTAGAAAAAAAGTATGTAGTACATCAGATGGGCTATTTATTTCATTATAATAAAGAAGCACATCTTTAATGAATTAAAACCTATTTTGTGAAGAACAGTGGTGCAAAAGTTGACACTGAGTCAAGAGGCATCGTACTTGCAAATAAGGGAGGTTGTGATTAAGTAGCACGATGGGCTGTTGGTAAAAGCTTTTGACCCAATCTGCTCTGTGTTGTTGATATCATACACTAGATATTCAAGCAGTGATGCGTATCTTTCAAAGCCTAATCTTATGTGTTGACTGGCCTGCAATACAGAATTTAGACTTCAATTGACAGCAAAGTGATTTTATAAAAAGGCCAGAATTATGGCTTTTCTTTTAATTTGAAGGAGAGGCTTCTTAAGTCTACCCAAACTGAAGGATCGAGGTGTTTTGTATGGTGGTGGTGATTAAGACACCTGTGTAGCAATTTTTAGAGGAAGTTGCAGATGTGCCAAAGCTGGCTTTCAGTTTTACCAATTCCAGCAGTCCTCTAGAGAGGTGAACTCAAAGTTAATGTCCTCAGGGACATGCTGTAAGAACATAGTATTTGGCCTGTGTGAATAATTCTTGTTTCCTGTTCTACATCTGCGTACTTCCTGCTGCAGCATTAAGTTCAGTCTTAAATTGTCTTTATGAAGAAAAGGCCAGCTGCGTTGCAGAGTACAGTATTAGTACGTGTCCTATACTGTCAGTTTTCTGGTAAATAGATACTCAATGTGAATGGCATGTAGATTATTTTTGAATAGTTTATTCAGCAAAGCTACTGAGCAGTTAGTCTGAAGGTATTTGTCTCAAGTCCCTCACAGGTAGTAACTGTTGCCTGTTTTAAATGCAGTATTCCAGTGCACTGGAGTTTATTTTGTACTGTGATGCACATATAGCCAATTACGTAGTTACTGTATGTAATTGTAATGTTTATGTATGCTTCATGAATTCGTCAGAGTTGTGAGTGGTAACTTCTCACTTGCCATCTGAATGCTTTTGATTCTCCTTAACCAACAAATTCCAAGATCATGCCATGAGGAATTGTGGGTTTGACTTGACTTTTAGAAAACTAAGAGCTCCAAGTAAACATATTTCTCAGAGTGGTATGTATATAAGTACATAAAACCTGACAGAATGCACTAATGAATTCTGAGGGTTTTGGCTGATGCCATTGCAAGGATGCTCTTGATAGATAACTCTTGTAAGGTCAAAGTGGCTGGAGAGGTTCTGAGCAATAGAAGACCGTATGCCATTTCAATCTCAGGGAATTGCTAGAAGATACAGGGATCTACAGGCCTATAAGTCTCACCTAAAACCCGGTGAAGATTATGGAGCAATTAATCCTGGAAACAAATTCTGAAAACATGAAGGAGAAGACGGTAATCAGGAGTAGCTGTCATGCATTTTCGAAGAAGAAATTATGCTTAAGCAACCTTGGTGCTTTCTACAGTGAGGTGTCTAGTTTGGTGGATAAGGGGAGAACAGTGAATATTGTCTCCCTGAACTTTAGTAAGGCTTTTGATGCTGTCTCTTGTAACATCCTCATTGCCAAGCTGGCAAAATACAGGTTTGATAAATTGACAGTGATGTGGATTAAAATCTGCCTGAATGATAGGGCCCAGAGGGTAGTGGTCAGTGGAATGAAGTCCAGTTGGAGGGAAGTCATTAGTGGTGTAATCCAGGATCAGTATAAGGGCCCAGTACTATTTAACACCTTCAGTAATGATCTGCATGATGGAACTGAGAGAACCTTTAGCAAGTTCACGGGTGACTCAAAACTGGAAGGAGTGGATGTTAATATCAGATAGATGTGCTCGCATTCAGAAGGACTCGGATGGGCTGGAGAACTAAACAGAGTGGGAAAATTCATGAGGTTCAACAAAGGGATATTTTAAGGTTCTGAATCTGGGGGAATGCAGGGGGGAACAAACGAAACAGCAAGCACCAGTACAGGCTTGAGGCTAAGTGTCTGGAAAGCAGCTTTGTAGAAAAGGGCTTTGGGATCTTGGTGGACAACAATCTGGCCATGAGCCAGCAACTCACTTGAAATGCAAAGAAGGTCAATACTCTCCTGAAACATTAGAAGGGAGCCTGGGGTCCTGGATTTTCTTGCAGTTCCTGTTGTAGTCTCTATTTCTTGGGACATAAAAAATTATGTAGGATACTTTGAAAGTAAAGCCTTCTATTTATTTCCATGGAAACTACAAGAGATGCAAAGATCATGATAGAATCATAGAATCACTCAGGTTGGAAAAGACCTTAAAGATCAAGTCCAACCGTGGCCTGACCAAACTACCCTAACAGCCCTCTGCTAAGTCATGTCCCTGAGCACCACATCCAAATGGTTTTTAAACACATCCAGGGATGGTGACTCAACCACCTCCCTGGGGAGCCTATTCCAGTGCTTAACAACCCTTCCAGTAAAGAAATGTTTCCTAATAGCCAACCTAAACTTACCCTGGCACAGCTTAATGCCGTTTCCCCTCGTCTTGTCGCCTGTCATCAGTGTGAAGAGACAATTATTTGATAATATTTGATATTACCACTATTTGATAGAGCAAATTCAAAACACTGTTTTTTAACATAGCTGCCACATTAGCAGTGCATTTTCACCAACAGTGAACAAGAGCCTGCATTAATGAGCCATGCTCATAAAAATCTGCACTAGTGAAAGTGATTCCCTGTTGCTGTCTGAAATGCACCCCTCCCCTGGCTGCCTCACTGTGCTCACATTCCCTGTTTGGTCTCCATAAATGTTCAGCAAGCATTGATGAATGTCAGTGGGAACCATTTTTTACACACGTGGGAATTCAGTGGCACGCATTTGCTTCATCTGCGCTTCTATGATGTCATGCTGTCAGACTGCCCCACTGCTGCCATCTATCTAACAACAAAATATAACAGTATATTGCTGGAAAGGTTTAATCTCTGCTGCTGTACCACCTGCCTCTGACTTCATGAGCCAACACAGTAACATAGGAGGAGACATTACTTTTTGGACAGCCCTCATACTTTTCCTTATTAGACAATTTCTCCTTACAAAATCGGGCTTGCTTGGCTTTGGAGTTTTTAGTGAAGTTTCTAGGTTTTTGCTTGCTTTGTTGTGTGTTGTGTTGTGCAGCTGTATCCTATAGGAAACTGATAAATGAATGGCAAAGAAAGTGAGACTGGGAAGTAGAGAAGGTAATGGAAGATAATGATCTATAATGGGCAAGAATACAGTGATTTGTAAAGCATCACATAGAAGGAGGGAAAATTAAATGAGTGGAATTCACTAATGGAATATACACGACTCTCCAAAGCAGGCTTCAAGGAGATATAGCAAAGTACAACTGTGGGATGTTTGTATTTGCATAACATGGATGTAAGTAATTTTATGCAAGTTTTCTCTCAGACTCTACAGTGCTTTCCTGAGAGTAGGTGTATCCTGCAGCCTCACTAAGAATAGGCAGGAAATCTTAAAGTCATGATTTAAAAAAAAGAAAGAAAAAAGGTGGGAAAGACTGTAGGAAGAAAATGAATAGAAAGTGGTAAGCCATATAGAAAGAGCGTGAGAAGGAGCACGACTGATAATCAATGGCAGAAGAAGATGGTGGTGACTGTATAAAATGTGGAAGAATTAGAAACATTGGCCTGCCATCTCTTTCTCTTAAGGAATTTGGAAACATCTCAGCTATTTGCTGGTTATGTGATTGCTGCTTCTTGCTGGAGACCATTTCTGAAGAAAATTTGCCATGCTGATCATTTAGACTGTTTCATGGAAGGATGCTGTGTTTTGAAAAAAACAAACAAACAAACAAAAACCCTAAAAAAAATGGTGACAAAGTTTCCTGACTTACCTAATTTGACAAAGATTAGTCAGTTTTCAATGTGTGATCTGGGTGTATTTAATGCCTGCAAAAATAATACTCTATTCACAAGTTCTTTTTTAGACATCTGTTTGCACTATGGTGTTCCCTTCCACTTGGGTGCGAGAGCATGCTGATTTTTTTCTGGGGAGAGAAAGCCCTAATGAGGATAGAAAAATGTCTATTTCCTATAAAAACATACTCAAATAAAACCTGCAAGCCTCTGTCTTTCAACAGCTTTCTGTTTGTAATGATCTCAGTTGCAAGAAGCTGGTGCTTGGTCTCATAATACAGTTAATTACCTGAGTAAGCAGTAATGTTTTATGGTTTTCTCAGAAAAAAACTGCGTTTAACTTGGGTGCATTTTTCTTTTTTTTTTTTTTTTAAAAAAAGTTTTTAAAATATTGATCTTGAATGCGTTGATCAGTGTGAGGAATTACATTGATATTCACTTCAAATTAGATTTTTGCTTTCATTTTTCATGCTTTTAGACTTGACAAATTGCCAGACTCTGTTAGCATGAGCACGCTGGTGTCATGAATATTGTAGGTTCCACGAAGCTTTGTTCATGAGCTGATGTAAGTCTTTGTTAACAAGAAAATATTCAAGTGCACTTGAAGAGACTTTAGTCTCTTGAAACAATTGTGTAGTCTAGTGTGATCTACTACCCCTGGTGGCATTCTCTTGTGTTTTCTTATTGCTGGTTTGTTTCATCATCATGCCATTTTCTCACCGCCAGTATAGATGAATGCTCTGGATAGCCTATAGTAAGTTATCTATCATAGGTTATAGTAGGACACTAAATTCTTCAGTACAGCGTTTTGACCAGGGAAAAATGAGTGGTATGCTTGTGCTTGGAGCTTATATTATTGCTGAAAATGTTTTGATGCCTTCAGAGAGAAGTTCTAAAAAGCAGAAAATTAGCACTGCAGTATGTACTTGTGCTATCAACTTTTGGTTTTGGAAGCAATGTAGATCTCATAGAACTGATTCTACTAGTGAAAAAAATACATGAATTACTTCCTTGCTTTCCACCCGTGCTTCTTTGTTATTTTTGCATCTCTTGCCGTACTGACTTTAAAATTAAACTTCAAAAAAAAATTGCCAAGAAGCAGCCATTGTGGGACATGTTTATTGTATCTGCTCCTCTTCTTGCTCACTGAGCCTCAAGTTATATGACTGAAGCTGGGACAGCAGTTGCAAGCAATTGAATTGATGATTTGGAAGAAAAGCTAACAGGTCAATTCAGCTGGGTGTCCTTTTTTTAATATGGAGTTCCAGGACTATCAAGCAAACAGCACATGATGTTTCTGCCAACAGTTGATCCAGTTAGAACCATGATCCACACCACTATCCCATCAAGTTACAAGGGGACAGAGAGTGGAAGTTGGGTGTATGACGTGATCTCCTGGAATTTGGTTTAGGAGCTATGAACCCAGGAAGAACAGAAAGAGAACTGTATAGAGATGAAGCTTCTATCTTTGTGAAGGGCAAAGGCCTGCAGCTTCCCCGAATGTTACAGTTTGAAAGCATGCGAAAAAGGAAAAGAAAATGGTCTTGCAGAAGTGATGTCCGGAGTCTAAAGGGTGATGTCCCTAGCTGAGGGTGCTGGGGAACAGCCTCTTTCTTCAGAAGGAGATTTTTCAGGAGTTCCTGATGTGGGGTGACCCAGGAACCAGTTGCTGATGCTGGTAACAGCTGCTATTCTTTCAGCTCTGATCTTATGTGGCTTGGAGCATTTTAAGCATCCCTCAAGAAGACAGAATCTTGCCTTGCAATGGTTGCTGTGTACAACATGAGACTGGCACCATTCCTAAAGAGCATAGGTTTGGCTCTGGTTTCAAGTAGACAGTTTTTAGTAGAACAGGCTAACTGCTCTACTTTGACAAGTGTTTGGTCCCCTTTTTCTACCCTCTGTGCCACACAGGTGGCTGAATTAGTAGAACTCTTGCAAGAGGTGACAGTGGTAGGCTGGTTATGTTGGTGACATTGACTATTCAGTCAGTAGTCTTTGGAAGGTTATGTATTGTATAATATTTGGAGAATAAAATCCAGAAGAAGCTGTTGTTATCCAGTCAGCTTTCTGACCTGTCATACCCCCGTGAATTATTCTAAACAACATTAATAATGTAAATGCTTGTTTGTTTGAAAGCACCAGCTGTATGCTGTGAATTAATAAGTCTTAAGGTAGCTTTGTCAAAGTCAGATGTCCATGCCAGTGAAATTTTTGTATTTATTTTTTCAGTCAAAAGCGTTGTTCCTTCTGTTTTATTTTAATAAATAAATAAAAGATTCTGTTTGCCAGATTCAATCATGTGAAAATAGGCACAGATATTCTGTGTACAGAATGAGATGAATGCCAGAAGTGTGAGTTTTGTGGTGATTAGTAAATGTGGCTTCACGTGTTTCTGGTGTAGTTTGTGCAATATTATAACATAAAACTCCAAGCGTTTGTATTTATTTATTTTTGCTGTATGCTTTTGTAGATCTGATTCTGTTTACACATGCAAGAAAATTGAAAAGTGGTTGGATGTATGTAAGCAGAATCAGTGCTGTGATTGAAGTGCTCTTAAAATAAGCATGCAGAAGTAGAAGTGTCTGGAGATATAAAATATTCAGAGGGTTGAATTAATGACTGGGAAAGACAGTTTGATGTTTTGAAAGTTTATTTTTTAAAAATTAATCAATTAGGACTTAATATAAAGCTGTTTCATTAGCTGGCAGCTGCGGGTGTCGCCTCTGTGAGTGAGGGGAAGGATGGCATAGCAGGATGGCTGCATGGTGCTGCTGCTGGTGCCATTTAGTTGGGCTTCTCTTCCATCATCTCTTGTGCCCAGCGAAGTGAGGGTATCTCCTGGCAGATGGTGTTCATGGTGAGATAATTGTGTTCTCTGCTGTGAAAGGAGCTTCTGTGAGGCAGTAATAGCAGCAAAGTGTTTTAGCATAGACGTTGAAGGAAGTAAAAATTGTTAACTCTAAAAAATATATATATATACATATATGTACATATATTTCATATATAATATGAAAATCTGTAATAGAAGATGTTCTGACATCCGTTTTGAAAGGCTTTTTCAGGACTCTTTCTGCAACTCCATGTGAAATCCTATCTCTCCCCAAGTTCATTGTGTAACAGTTCCTCAGGCTGAAAAGGTTTCCATGTGTGTCTCTGAGAGTGTGTGTGTGTATATACAGCCAGTTAATGGGCTGAATAAATAATGATTCTGCTTCTTGACTAAATGATCCATCTTGCTGATGCTGCTGTGGAGCATATCCATTGTTAGAGTTGAGCTCTGGAGGCTCGGTGTGCGTGTTGCTGAAATCTCAGCTGCTGCTTCTGTGTAGCAGAACTTGAATCACACTTGCGGTTTTTGTCTGAAAATCACGATGTTGGCATTACTGTAGGCTTCTCACACATGTATCTGAAAATGGTGTCCCATTTCTCTGCTTTCTATGTATGAGACACAGAAGATGGTCTAAATGTAGTATCGTTGGATCGTAGATTTGTGCATTGGAAGTGTAATTTAAGGCACCTCTCAAATCTTTTTTTTTTAAGGGTGTGTACATAAAATTAAAAGTATGAATTTTCTGAATAAGGGATTATTTCTTTAATTTTAATTCTCTCAGCAGGAGCTGCTGTTTTATTGATGCTATTTAGCAGAGGGCCTGATTTGCGGTACTGCACTGAGAAGTTGTTTGTTGGGGAACATATTGCAAGTAATATGTCCTGCTAACTTTCTTTTCCTTTTTGTTTTAATATTTAAAAGCTTGTTTTAACTGAAACTGGTATAAGGTTTACATCACAGACCTTTGATCTTTCAGCTTTTCAATATCACTACACATAGGAAAGCACGAAGAGAGCACTTGGTGTTGGCAAGATGTTTTGATCAACCACAATTGGAATTGTTACTTTGTCGCTGGCTTTTCTCTGACCTGATGGTATCAGCGCTATCTTTGGGTTATCTGTTATTTTGTCTTATATTTGTGTGGCACCAGTACTACAGTACTACCTAGTGACTTCTTCATCCCTTTTCACCACCGGACTGAGGAAACTATTTAAATCTATATTGATCATTAGGTGAATCAAGTAGAGCACAATTTATATTGTATTCTGTAGTGGATACAAATTGTGCTTCCAACCTCAGGCTAGCCCCTTCTGTGGAGCAATGACAAATAATTATCCTTTTGAATTATGGTCTTGGCATCAAGTACAGGAAATGTCCTCTCCAACATGTTAGAGGAAAATAGGGAAAATGGCTTGTGCTGTACAGACTGTCTGCAGATGACTATTTGCAAGCCCTTTCAAAAACTAAGGGAATATACAATGTCAGAGCTCAAGGTTTCCCAGTAATACTTGTCAATTCTTTCTTCATTCAGCCCCTTTCTCTTTCTTTTTTCCAGTTTTTAATTAAATGAGGTGCTTTTAGTAGACCCAAGTTAAAACCTACTGGTAATAGATTGATTCATACCATTCTGACATTTCTTTTGTAGTTAAACATCTGATTAAGCCAAATGTCTGGAGGTTCAGGTTTTTTTTTTTTTTTTGTATACTCAAAACAACTTTTAAGATGCTCTCCTTGAAGTTCTTGTGTGCCTTAGTGAAAAAGAAGTGCTCTAAATATGCCACCGAAGTGTAAGTTATCTCAGCACCTGATTATGAGACAGCCAAATCCTAGTGCTGGAGAATCTGTTGCAGTGACCCATAACCCAGCCCTTTGTACACCATTATGTGCCTTGTGCTCAGGCAACGAGATGTGAGCCACAGAGCAGAACTGCCCCCTCATTCCCATTTGCCCAAACTTAGTTCCAGAAGGCAAGTTGTCTCTTCTCCATCCTGACAAGTCTCGGGGAGTGAGATAAAAGGATAACTAAGAGTCAATTTCACTTAGTTTTGAGGGTGGTTATAAATCTGAGTTAAAAATAATTGCAAGTAATAAGTATCAAATACTATATCAAAATGTACCAAGTGTATACCATCATACAGTTGACTGAGATTGTAGAAATCAGGTAGCATATCTTAGTTTCTTGAAGTATTTTGAAAATATTGGATTTCTTAAGGGGAAAATAAAGATGTATAATAACGGTTGGATTTGGTCTTGAAGGGTCATTTCCAGCCTATGATTCTAAAACTGCATTCATGTTAACAGATTTAGTCTGTGGACCTGATTAAGGTCAATAGTAATGGGTGTAGGGAAATGACAGAAATTTTAGAGGTATCTTCAGGAAATAGATTTTGGGAAGAAATCTAATGATAGTGTGTGTAATGCATTCAGTCAATCTAGTCAAAATATTTCTCAGATTGGAAAGAGAGAACTCCTTTCAAGTATTGTGTTTCTTTGGCCCATTTCCTAGCTGCTGAATTCTTCCTCTCAGGATACAACCTTTTAAAGATCAGCAAAAGAAGTACTAATAAGCCAGGAGACTTTCGCTGCCAGTGCAACATAATTCTCTTTATAGTGAAAGATCAGAAGCAGAAAGCTGCAGCCAGTTCCCCATGGAATGGAGAGAATACCTATATTCTAGCTGCAGTGAAAGGGGAAAAAAATATGGCAGACTATGAAATTAGCTATCTGAAAAAAGTACTGTGTCTTATGGAAATTCCATTATATAAGAGTGCACAGGAACTGAATCACAGTGGATAGACCAGGCATGGGGCATTTCCCTGAACACACAGAAGATGCTTCCTGCAAGAGACTAAAGTAAGCCAGAAGATGTATGAATGGATGTAGAACATTCTGTGCACACAGATGTGGACTAACTAGATCTTAGTTGCTGGGAGATGATTTTCTGCTATGTGAATCTAGGAAAACGTCTTTAAAGCCAGCTTAAACAACTTCACTGGGATAGCTGTGGTGTTGGGGAAAACCAAACTGGGAAGGATCTCATTCATGCAAGGAGAAAAGGCCTTTTCTGTGCTCCAAGTGGTCTTTGCAAGTGCTGTTCATAGATCTAATGTTAATCTCTGTGTTAGTTTTTTCAATAGCATTTTAAAGACTGTAATGGTACGTGGAAATGACGTGTGCTAGATTCCAGGTCAGACACAATCTGCAGCTTATGGACTTGATTTGATATTTTGTTAAATACTGAGCATACTTCGGAACACCTCTCTCTCTCTTCTTCTGTCCCTCTCTCTATTTTCCTGCAGATTTTGTTAGAGATCCATATAGATTTGTGGAAGATTCCGGCCGTTGTGATAGGCCAGCTTTATATTGTCCTGAAGAGGTCATGGCAATCAGGGGACATCACTGATTTCTTGGGGGCAAAAGAACAACAACAGATGCTAGCTTCTCTGATTTCTACTGGACAGTTGCTTACCCTGATCACTCTGGTCATAGACTTGAGTTGTGACCTCAAGTTTGTGGCTTGACCTAGGACTTGCCTCTTTGCTACAGTCTTGTCTTGGCAGTTGCTGGCTACCGTCACTATACCTGTTCTGCTGTTCAGGCAGGGTACTTTTGAGCTTACTGACCCTCAGTGGAGCTGCTCTGCTGCCTGCTTTGTTTCCGTGCTCAGTGGTTGGCTCCTTTGCCTTGCAGAAGTGCTCTGGCTGCCTGCTCCGTGCCGAGTGTAAGCTGGGTGAGTTCCAGAGATCCCTTGCAGCCTACGTGACTTTCTGTGAAATCTGGCCATGCTCCAGCTTTCCTTGCCTACAGCATTCATGGAGCTCTAAATTGTATCGACTGTTTTATGAGTCCCTATGTGGCCGCTGTTGATATTTTTGTTATTATGGATACAGAATCTTAGGCAGCCTTTTATTGAGGTAAATGCAATACAGTGAATTTAATTCTATTGCGTCGCTCATCATAGGATGCAGACAAAAAAAGAGGAGGCAGATCGCTGAGGGGCTTCATCAGATTTCAAATGATATACCTGAAGAGGGCTGTGGAAGGGATAACCTCCCACTGTCCTGGAGCTGCAAGGGCAAGGGTTGCAAACGAGGCTCAGTTGAGATCTTCATTATTGGTGCTACTCCTCTTAGCATCCATCTTCTTGTGTCGCGTAGGAACAAGCAAGTTTTGATGTACATGCTCTCACACTGTGTGATGTTGCCATGGTGCAGCCCCCAGTGTTCAGACCTATTCTATACATGTCCTGAGAGAATAAAAAATAAGAAGTGAAACCTCAGGCTGTTTTTGTCAGGCTGTTGGTTGTACTCGTCGTGGAAGAGTGTGAAACAGAGGGAATCTGCTGTGCTGAACTCATGCTTCCAGCTTTTACAAATCAAGTTCCAATAGCTTGGACTCCCTTCCAGTGGGCTGGAGAAAAGTTGCGTGCAGCAAATAATATGTTTCGCATCATGTTGAATTCATAGTTTAACTGCATAGCGATTCAGTGCCTGCTCCTGGAAGTACACGTAATCCATGTATGCTATTAGCTCTGTGGGACATATGCACCTCTCTTCTTTGGTCCTCTCAAAGCTGCTTTCATTGGCTTCTGCTGGAAATGGAAGGCACGTGTGGAAAGCAGAAAATCAGCAGACACTATTAGGTGTTTTACTGCAGGTGTTAGCTGTACCAGGCTGGGTGAAATTGTTCTGCGTTGTGCTGTGTTACCCTAACTCTGCTCCTACACAGTGCTAATTATAATCTTGATATGATCCAATTAAAAACCACTCTCTATGCTGCCTAATTGATTCTATTGCCATGAAACAGTGAAAGCCAGGCGGGCTTAGCAATTCTGTAGGATTTTTGTCCCAAACTCTGACACATAGTTCATGAATACTGGGGGGAGGATGCCTACAAACAAATGGGATTGGCCATTATGGATATTTTCAGTAAAATATTAGTATTAAACAGTATGCTTTCCAGGTAGTTTATCTGAATGAATAGAATGTTGTCCATGTGGTGGTCTGCACAGAAGTAGATGACTGCAGTAAGTATTTATGCAGACACTTTTGCATTTGGAGCTGCTCTGGGTAAGGAGTCACTCCGTTTGTACTACAGTTTCTAATTCTGACTATGTCACTAAAACCCAGTGTGATTTTAATGGTTTTTAATGTAAGTCTGAATATGGTGTGCTTATTTGTTTCCACCAGAGATTTGCTATTGATTGAATTCTTAAATGGTGTCCCTGCTGGCAAAACTGCTTCCTACCAGGTAGCATCTGTCTGCTGGATTGGGATCTCTGTGTTCACATCCTTGCTTATGCTGACACAACTGAAATGGGTTAACATATCTTTCTTTTTTTGTCTCTCCCTCTTATTTGTAGCTCTCCACCTCCGTAAATCCTTCTATCTTTTCTCTTTCTTCTTTTTCTCTTAATTTCTCACACAGTTAAACTACCAGAGGAGGCTGTGTGGGCTGAGGAGTAGAAAAGGGGGAGCGAAAGTGAAAGGGGGAGTTGGGAAGACAAAAGGGAAAATGTGAGAGGTGAGGGGGAGGTGATAATGGAAGTGGAAAATAGAACAAAGAAGGAGGGGGTAGTGGCTGAGCAAAAGGAGAGATTAAATAAGGAGGGCATGCAAGTGGGAGAGACTCTGCTCCTAGACTTTCAACTGGAGATAGGGCAGACTTTCTGCTCACAGGATGAATAATCAGAGCAAATATCAGTCCTGAACCTTTTCTTCCAGGCAGTTAATTTTCTGAAGGCATGAATTTATCAGCTTTATTTTATTCTTACCTGCAGCTTAGGAATGGGGTCTTAAAATGGACAACTGAATAACCTGCAGTTGTTAACTGTGTCAAGAAAGTTAGTGTCAGTCCATGGGTCAGTATGAAAAAATATCTCTGGGATCATTTACTTTCTATTGATGGATATGCAATCTTTTTGGTTGTAAAGAAGTAATTGAAAGCTAAAAGGGTGTTTGTAATGTAGTTAACTATCTATATATTGGCTTTTATTAGGTGAGATTTTACTTCTGGAGACTCTTTTAGTCATTGCCTGTTGGAAACAAGCTTTGGTGTAGGCCTGGAATAGCTGAGGAAGTGCCTTCCCTGCTCCTCCACAGCCTCACATAGCCTGCCCTGCCCTTCTCTTTGTATCTAGACTAGCCTTTCCTCCAGGATGGGAGAGTTGAAGGAAATCAGTGTTAGTCCTACTGATATAATAAAGAACGTAGCTGTTCACAAATTGTTCTTTTTCTCTTTAAAACCACATGCTTTTGGCCTTCTGGTTGTGAAGGCTTAACATCGGTGTTGCAGCTGAGAAAAGAAGAGAGATAGCAGACAGTAACATTGGGAATGATTCTGCCCATCCCTGCTGAGCCCTCTTCCGTGCATTTTCCCTTGCTTTGTTCTGTGTTGTGCAGCAACAGGGATGTTCAGCTCATCATTTATGGCTGCTGTTTTGTCTTTTAATACAAACTGTGGATTTCACTAGCTGGTAGTAAGGATTTCTTTGAGTATGTGCATCAAACAGTTATTTACCCCAAGCCTCCTGAAGCAACTTCTTGATGCTGAGCAAATAGAAATTAAAATGGAAAGTGTGCTTTGATGCTTTGCTTTTATGTAGTTGCAGTGATGTCTGGGGAAGTACTGCAATGGAGAAATATGTATTAAGGTAGTACTGGAAATCATGTTCACATTAGAAGTCCCGAAATTATGCTTTATTTAAAAATGTTTTAATGAGCTGCCATATTCAATGCATAATCTGTTAAAGAGGAGTGCATGGGAATTTATTTCAAATCCCAGGGTGAAACTGAGGGAATATGTTAGAGCTGACATACTAAATTTTCATGATAGAAGGCACTGATTAAATTTTTCATTATGTGGAATGTTTGTGGGAATATTTCTGTAGCTCTCCCTCAGATTGCTGTAGTATCTAGGAACTATGGGTGTTGCATGCAATCCTCATAAGAATTGCGCACAGAAAATCCCACAGAAAACAGTTCTTGTCTGAAAGAATTTGTAGCCTGAACAGACAAACATCATGCACGGAAAGAGTATGAATCTTCTGTCATGCTGATCTCAAAAATTACACCTTAATAACTTTCATATAACTTTTCAGGCACTGTCACAACTGAATTTGAAGGAAGAATTTGAATAAAATGTGTTTTCCTTACTTAATCCATTATAGGCCATCCCAGTCTCAGCTTCTTTCCTTTCAGTATTTCTTTCAGTTTTCCAGAGACATTTGCCATGGCGATGTTCTGTAAGGTCTTAAGTCTGAAGCTGCCGACTACAGGTTCTTCATGGGCATGGATCTTGTGAAGGTGATAGGAGCTTCACAAGAAGTGAAGTGCTTTCTAATCCAGTGTTTCTCACTGGAAATTAGCAGTTTGTAGAATCACAGTCCTGCGTTCAGAATTGCTTTTAAAAAAAAAAATTACAGACTAGATGTTACATGATACTAAATAGTTGGAAGTGTGATCTGTGAATATTTAATGAAGAGGAGCAGGAAAAAGTACCAAAGACCTTACAATTTTATGCAGAAATATTAGAGAGCTAAGCTAAGGAAGAATAGATCAAAAATGTATTGTTAGGGAACGAGTAAAATTCAAGTGTTTTTCTTAAACCTTGGTTAATTTTAAGAAGTTAGGGATTGGAAGTATGTTTGGAAGAGGCAAAAGACTTTCCTGACTGATACTGTACATCCAAACAGAAAAATGTATATTGTTTTGAGCAGTCCTAAGATAAGACTTAAAAGACTAAGGAAAACAGCAAGACTTCCAAAAATAGAAAATGAATGTCTGCCTAATAATTATGCAGTCATGAGCAACAGAAAGGAAATTTAGGCTATTGAAATTCTTTTATTTGACTTTTACTAAGTAGGCATTGCTTCACCAAAATGTTAGGTGCCTGTTCTTAGACTTTGTCCTGATATATTTCACCTAATTTTCTGGTATAATGAATGGATAAAAGTACTTCAGAAGGTGAACTCATATGACACTTTTAACTCTAAAAGAAGGTAGGCCTATTAGGTTTGTATGTTCTTGTATAGTGGAAAAAAAAAAAATTGAAAAAATTTTAGACAAAGCCATACATAAGCAGTCTCTCAGTAGAAAGAAGTAGAACTATCGAAAAATCACACAAAAATTGACTTCATAGATAGGACAAATATAATTGCATTTAGTTGATTGATACAGCATAGAAGAAGGAAGGAAAACTAAGGAGAAAACCCTTGAGATGATGTCCACAGCTTAAACCTCGCTTGTCAACTCTCAAGTCTATCATTTTCATTTTGCACTCTTCTTCCATCCAGAGCAGCAGTGCTGTAGGTATTCCCTGTTCTTGTGTGTGTAATGCACAACTTGTATTATCTGTGAGTCAGTAGCAAAATGAGGAACAGCTATTCTTATCATCCTCCTCTTGTCTGTGAACAGACCTACCACCTCTTCACATCCAGCTTTTGATGTTCTTAGCTGTATCAAGATCAAATATGGTGTGTGTGTGTATGTGTGTGTGTGTGTGTGTGTATACATATATATATATATTTTTTTCCCTAGGCTGTGGGTTTCTTGATTTAGTTGCACCGTAGTGATAGTTAAAGGTGGTGGGAAGGCCATCCATTCTCAAATGGCATTCCTGATCTTGGCTCTAGATCTTATGTGAGGAGTAAGGGAACTACTGTAGTTTTAAATTTGCAGCATATGCTACCATGGTGAAAACGTGTTGGGCAGAAGACCTTGAAGAGCAGAGCACTTCGGTTTTATAGAATCATAGAATCACAAGGTTGGAAAAGACCTGCAAGATCATCTAGTCCAACCGTCCTCCCATTACCGTTGCTACCATTAGCACTAAACCATATCTCATAGCTCCTCATCCAGATGCCTCTTAAACGCTGCCAGGGACGGTGACTCCACCAACTTCCCTGGGCAGCCATTCCAGTGCATGACCACTCTCTGAGAGAAAAAGTTCTTCCTTATGTCTAATCTAAACCTCCCCTGATACAGCTTGAGGCCATTTCCTTAGGTCCTGTTTGTTGGCTGGGAGAAGAGGCCAAACCCCTCTTCATCACAACCTCTCTTCAGGAAGTTGTAGAGTGCAATGAGGTCTTCCATGAGCCTCCTCCATACTAGGGGGTTATTGTGGATAAAGTGCAGGACCTGGCACTTGGCCTTGTTGAACCTCATCCCATTCACCTCAGCCGAGAGATACAGCTTATCTAGATCCCTCTGAAGGGTCTCCCTGCCCTCAGGCAGATCAGCGCCACATCCCAGCTTGGTGTCATCTGCATTACTTACTGAAGGTACACTCAATCCCCTCATCTAGGTCAATGAAGATATTAAACAAGATGGGCCCTAGTACTGCCCCCCGGGGGACACCTCTCATAACGGGTCGCCAGCTGGACTTAACTCCATTGACCACTACCTGTTGGGCACGGCCCTCTAGCCAGTTCCTTAACCAAAGAAGTGTATACTTGTCCAGGCCATGGGCAGTCAGTTTCCCCAGGAGAATACTGTGAAAGACCATGCCAAAGGCTGTGCTGAAGTCTAGGTAGACTACATCAACAGCCCTTCCTTCATCTACCAGTCTGGTCAGGAATTTGTGAGATCTCTCTCTCTCCTTCTCATCTGATCCAGATATTTTGTTAGTTTTTACATAATTGCCTACTGTTACTTTTCTGGTAACCAGAAAAAGAGATTTTTCTCATCTGCAAAGCACTTTTATTATTGAGGATATATGTAAATGTAGGGCTGCTTAAGCATTTAAACCAAGGAGGAACAGTGCAATTGCTTGGTATATAAAGCTGTGTCTAATCGTATAAGTGAGTACGGCCATTCCAATAAAGTGCTTGGAAAATGTTGAAACTTGTCCTGAGAATCTTTCAATTGTATGAAATTTTCACATGCAACATAAATTCAAATTAACTGAATTTATAAAGTTCAAAACAGTCTAAATCTTTTCATTTCAATAAATCAACAATCAACATATTATACTGCACAATTATTCAACATGGATAAAGGATACTCCCCTATTATTAAGTTATTATCGAAGGGTTTATTCCTTTCAATTTGAAGGAGAACGTGATATACAGTTGTTATTAAGGCATAACCAGAAAGATTCCATTTAGATTCAGTGTGGTTTTGTGGCTTGTAAATATGAATTCAGGTTATTTCAGAGAAATATTATAGATTTGATAACAGTGACTGGGATTATGTTATAGTTGTGTAAATGTTATTTCTGTGGTTCTTTTTTTTAATGAAGATTAGAAAAAATATTTTAAGTATTTATCAGTGCTTAAAACACTTATATAATTTAAGTGTCTGAAGATCCCACCATGCTTCTCTGTTTCAAAAGAGATGTTTTCCAGCATGATGATAGCACTCATCAGGGAGATGCTGTCTAGTTGAACACATTTTCTTGTTGTGTGTGTATGCATGTGTGTGTGCAGATCTTCTTGAATTTTTTTTCCTGATAAGGTAATTTTCTAAATTGTATAAAGAGCTTCAGCTCCATGTTTCGCATCAATAAAAATGCTTTGTTTTACAGTGGTTGTGGTTTACATTTGACTACAACTTGTCCAAACTAAGACTGGAATTACTGCATTATTTGAAGATGAATCAGGGTATTGCTTTATAGCAAATGAAGCTCTCTCTTACATCTATAAGCTGAGGCAAGTGAGTGTTGAGATGTTCTGGCCAAAGAGCTGTTGGAGAGACATCTTCTGCGATTGAGGCAGAGAACATGGGGTGGTACGCTCAGTTTGGCAATCACATCAAGGACTGCTTTTTCTGCCTTTTGGAAACCTTGAGTTATGAGAATAGAAGCACCAATATACAAAAAGATACACTGAAGAGTGGAAGAGGAGATGAGTCAAAATGCTGCGTACTTGTTAAGAGAACAACAGAAAATAGAAGTTTAGAAGAAGGATGTTGATGTGAAATCACTGCGTGAATTCTGCTTTTCTGGTGGATTCTATGACTTGAGACAGGTGCAGAGGTTAATCGACTGTCATTCCAAATTGACTACGACTGAAAAATCTGCTCCCCTGCCCCCTCCTTCCAAACCAAAAGGACTGACAAGAAATATAAGTCCTGGGAAGTTTCGGGTTAGTCTTGGAAAGGAAGCATGATAGGAGGATTGCATGTCAGACTTCAAGAAATAAATTAGTTTATAAACAAATAGGAGTACAAAGGGTGGTTATGATTTAAATTAGTTCTGTGTTTGAGGTTCCCATAGAAACTGTGTATAATACAACAAAAAATTTTATGGGTAAAAATGAGCATGGCTTTATGTAGATACAAATCTACTTTTAGCCTTATTTTAATGATCTAGTACTTCAAATGACTACTCCTATTATAATACTACGTACTTATAGTCCAAATTAATACAGGAGAAACTCAATAATGAATATAATATTGTTACACAGGAAAGAAAACCACCAAGCAAAACCCCCTTTCTTTGTTGCTTTGCTCACTGGTGTTCCTTAGGTTCTGAAGGTTTACAGCTTTGTTGTTTCCTGAACAGAATGGAGATAGGGAAGTTAAAATCATAAAATTGTTTGAGTTGGAAGGGACTTGTAAAGGTCATCTAGTATTCTGCAATGAACAGGGACATCCACAAGTACATCGGGTTACTCAGAGCCTGCTCCATCCTGACCTTGAATGTCGCCAGGCACGGGGCTTCCACCACCTCTCTGGGCAACCCGTTCCAGTGCCTCACTAATTTTAATATAAAAAAAAAAACCAGCAACAATGACAACAAAAAACAAGCAAACAAAAAAAGAATCCTTACCCCCCCCTCAAAAAAAAAAAAAAAAAAAAAAAAAAAAAAAAAAAACCAACCCAAAAACAACAAACCAAACCTTTTTTTCTTCTATCCAGTCTAAATCTCCCTGTTTTAGTTTGAAACCATCTCCCCTTGTCCTATCTCAGCAGTCTGACCTCTACATTCTTACAACCTCCCTTTAGATACTGAAAGGCTGCTATCTGGTCCCCCTGAAGCCTTCTCTTCTGGCTAATATGATAATCATTTCACCAAGAGAGAAAGGGCTTTCTTCCCTTTGTGTGCTGATTAAGCTGTTGATGCCTTTGTTCATCCTAGGTGTGTTGGTCAGCGAAGGTTAATTTTTGTACTCAATCTTGCTCACTTTTTCATTGATTCTGAATTACTCTGATTTTCTAATCTCTTTGCTGTCTTTAGGACTGCTTTTTTTCTTGTCTCAGGAGGTTGGCAGTGGCTGCTGTTTGACCATTGTCATTTCTGTGTGCAGTCTGAGGCTTCTGATATCATCCTCTGTCTTCAGTCTTGCGCACAATACAGGCAGTTTAATCCACACAGGATAGCTACTTCTTACTACTGTACGCTAAAGCTGAACAAAACAGCCTTAAGCGATAGTTATCTGATTGCTAGACAATAGCTTTCAGAGCAAAAACAAATGGAAATCAGCTCAGGCAGCGCCAAGACAATCCCAAGTGCAAATTAATTATATATTTAAACGTTATCACGTCTACTGAATGTTCTTTTAAACTAAATATTTAGCTTCTCTTAAAACAGTTTTAAGTACATCAAAGTAATTGGAATCTTAACTGCTTTCATGCTGTGTGAAAAGCGAAAATGCAATTTGCACATAAAATGAACTTTTCTACACTTGTCCTTTTTTTGTATGGAGTTGTGGCATGCCTTTAATAGAATATTGCATTTTTGCTAACTTACAGAAATGATTTTTTATAAATGAACCTTTTGATGCTAGTATTTTCTGAAGCGAGGTTGGGAATTCTGCTGAACATTTTGTTTGTGACAAAGAAAGGGATTTGGGTTCTTGGAAATCATCAGCATTTCTTTCATTTTCAACATCTTGTCATTTAAAATCAACAAAGAAGTTCATCAGTTTTGTTGTCCAGACTCTTACTATAGTCTGTAGAAAGAAATATCAGATAGCACTTGATAGCTCTCTTAAACGCACCATGTATAAGTTTTCATTGTGTTTTGGAACAGCCCAGTTTTGGAAGGGACTTTGAAAGATAATCTGGCCCAAACTCTTTCATGGAAAAGATACCTAGCGTCATGTCCAAGTCGCATCTTAAAAACCTTCAGTCACGAGGACTCCACCATATTACTGGAAAGTTTTGTCTGTTGATTGATTTTCTTGCTGTATTTCCTTATGTAATGACAAAACTACTCCCAGTGTAACTTGTACCCACTGCCCTATGTCCTCTCCATTTAGCTCCTTGAGAAGACAGAGTCTGTCTTTTTTAGTAACCACCCACTAAGTACTGGAAAGTTGTAATGAGATCGCAGCAATTTGGGACATACTATTATTTTGGATAATAACTCCAAAGAAATTGTTTTGTCAGTGCAGTTAAGATCATTACTGAAATAAGCTCTGGCAATCCTTCTCATTTCCAGTCAGATGATTATCTACTTTACATATTAGCAAAGCTTATCTTTTACATTACAAACAAGCAGTTCCTCAATTTTGTTCACTTGTGATTCTGTGTTGGGGTGAGGGTAACAGAACACTGAAACAGGCTGCCCGGAGAGGTTGTGGAACCTTCTTCTCTGGAGATGTTCAAAACCAGCCTGGCTGCATTCCTGTGTGATCTAATCTAGGTGTTCCTGCTCTGGCAGGGGGGGTTGGACTAGATGATCTTTCAAGGTCCTTTCCAAGCCCTGACATTCTGTGATTTTGTGCTTCTGTGATTAAATATATGATGTGATTAAGCCATTCTGGAATTTCAAACCTCCATTAGGTAAGTCCATCAATGAAACAATCCAACCTGTTTCTTTTCAAGTTAATAGCAAAGAAATTCTTTTGACTTCACTTGAAAGATAACTGAGTCCAAAACGCTAACTTTGGATGTGGGTTAATCATAGAATCATAGAATGGTTTGGGTTGGAAGGGACCTTCAAGATCATTTAGTTCCAACCTCCTCTACAGGAAGGGACTCCACCCGCTAGACCAGGTAGCTCAAAGTCCCATCCAGCCTGGCCCTGAATGCTTCCAGGGAGGGGGCATCCACAACCTCTCTGGGTATCCTGTTCCAGTGTCTCACCACCCTCACAGTAAAAACTTTCATCCTAACATCTAGTCTCAATCTACTGTACTCCAGTTTAAAGGCATTTTCCTTTTGTTCTCACTACATGCCCTTATAAAAAGTTTCTCCGCAGCTTTCCTGTAGGGCCCCTTCAGGTATGGAAGGCTGCTATAAGGTCTGTAATGTAATGTAATGTGATAGAGACACCTACCAACTCTATAGATTGTAAGGAACTTTATGTTAGACTATCTGCTGTTAGTTTAGGAAACATTACCAAAGAGATAGATGTATTTAAGATGTATTCAATTAGGTTTACAGAATGAACAACTATTCATTATTTTTTAGAAAAGAATTAAAGTAGGAAATATAGAACAAAAACAATATTGGGAGCTATTTAGGCAACCAAAGTCAGATTTCTGCCTTAGTATAAGGTAACCACGCTGTAGACTACTGACTTACATACGAAGTAGATTTAGGACTCAGTTGCCTGTCTGTTAGGCATCCAGCCTTACTTGAGATTCTTTCTAAGTTATCTAATATGGGGACATCTGAGTATATGGGCTTGACAGTTGCAAATTGACATCTGGAGATTTGCTGGGATGATGATTCTACTGAAAGCTTCTGAAGTTTTGAGGTTTAAAGAATCAAGCAGGAACTGTTTGCTTGCATGTTAGCCAGCCAGTTTCACAAAACTGTTTTAAAAATGACTGTGCCTCAGAAGGATCTGGTACGTTATAGATTTTGCTGCACTGTGAGATCTAGAAATGGAAAATTACATACTTATTAATCCTCTTGACTTAATCATTTCAGCTAATGAATAAGGAAGGAAGTAAATAGAGCAATATTGGTTTGCCATAGTGGAAGTCTGCTAATGCGTTTCATGTTTTCCTAATAGAGAAGAAGAAAATTAAACAGCCTATTTGAAAGATTCTGAAAGGGCTAAAAATGAAAATGGGACAGAAGTTGTACTTTAAATTTTTCTTTTCTCCTAGAACAGCATTTATACTGCTGTTTTCTGTTCCCTTTTTATTTTCAGCACTTGTGAAGATTTGAGCTGGAAATTTTATCTTTTGTTTCTCAGATCTTGTCACTCTAAATGTCTCTTGTTGTGTGAATCCGTTTTGGCTCTCCTCACAAATAAAATGCAAATCATATCGTTGCCAGAGCTGTACACCTAAGTCTAATCAGAATAAATACTTGAAAGTTAAAACTGAGGTTTACTTTTTAATCATGGAATGCTGTATAATTTTGAGATGAAATTCCATCATTTTTACACACGTTTTCAGAGTCAATGAAAATCCTTCTTTGGAAGTAGGGTTTCTATGTTTGTTTTTTTTTTTTTTGGTGATTTTTTTCTGGTCACAGAAGAACATGACAATAAGTGAACAGTAGAAACCTGAATTATTATTTTTTTTTTTTGTACTGTTATGGTAATGCGTTGCAACTTCTAAAAGGTGAATGCTTGCGATTTAAGATAGAGGGCCAAAATGTAATAGAAGCGTGGAGAGCTTTGCAAGATTCATGGAAAGACTGCCACTGATGCCCCAGAGCTCCCAAGAGAATAGTGGCTGGGTTGTACGAGGCAAAGAGGGAGAGGTATTTATAGCCTTGGCAGTGATGACACCATGAGCAATAAACAAGAATGTTCTACTTGAGTCAAGAACTCAAAAGCCTTTTCATGAACTTAATTAAGAAACTTTTCTGACAGCAGGGCATCCTAATTGTCTGTTACATCCTTGAAGAAGGAAATCAAAGGAGCTCTGCTTAAATTCAGTATTTGCAAGCACCACTTCCTTACCTGCCAACATCTGAAAGCTAAAAATAGTATGTAGCATTTCAGCACTGTACATTTCAGAATTGTTTCTTAGGAGTTTCCCCTAACTGAAGACTGGGATTTAACTAATGTAAGAAAGTAAGGAAACAACTTATAGAACCATTCTGTTGCAGTTACCTCTTGTTGCTGTTGTTTGTTTGATGGAAGGAAGATAAGCCTTAGTTTTAAAAATTCTACTATAATTCATGTTACCCTGAATTTTTGAAAGGAAGGGGGAGAAAATGTCATTGTGTTAGAGTAGTGAATTAGTGTGAGCCTTCTCTCTCGAAGAGATGCAGCTGTTTTTTATGAATTTGAAAAGTTTTCTGTAGTACAAATGTTTAAGGGAAAAACATTCACTGGAATGGACAAGTTTTTTTTTTTTTTTTTTTTTTTTATTTAAAGAAACTGCCCTTTTTCATTACTTAAAAAAAAATTGCAGATACTTGGTATAGAAGAAAACGGGGCATTGTTATTAGTATTTCTTAGAGATGCAAAATCTAATGTAATACTTTGGAAGTTTCATTTGATTACATTCAGCAGTCAAGTTTAATAGGAATATGCTCCAGAGAAGGTGATATTTTATGTAGATAATCTATTTGAACAGCACACAATGATACGACTTCAGTTGCCTTTACTTGTTGGTATTTATTCTTAATAAACAAAGCTAAAAACTGTTTGGAATTATAAGCTATGAAGTACAGAGAATTAAATACATGTTACTAAAAAAATGGGGATGAAATCTAGAACTGCAAGTAGTCAAAATGGGAATCTATTTTAGATCTTAATATCCTAAGGAATATACAGACCCGTATTCAAATGGACATAATAGCATTGCTGATGTGTGTAAAAAGGGAGAACATTACATACATATTTCTGTTAGTATATAGTGAAAGTGTATTTGTGTTCTATGAATACAAAGAAATTGTTTCCCATTTTGATAGTAACCAAATAAAACTTAAACCAACTCTTGCTTTAGGAATAAATAGTTAAAATGAAATAGGCCTTAGTTACTTGTGAAATAGAAAGCTGAAAGGCTTGGCTGTGGCATTCTCTAGTCAGCTGATTCCTTTTCCCTTTTTCCTTTTTCTTTACCATTCCAAATTGGAGTATTAGGAAAATTCAGTAAAGTTGTATGACTTCTCATGCAGTGCTTAGTATTGCAAAGGGGCACTTGGATCACCCAAGAGGCTGTGGGGTCAATGAAGCTGGCATTCCCCAGGAGGGCATTTGTAACGCAGAGTTTGAAAACAAATGAAGGAATGATACAATTCTTAAGGCTCTATGTTTATAAAGCTTGCTGAAAAGTCATGAACGGTTCATTTTAGAGCTATTGTAAGGTTTATGATGCTAGAGAAAATACTTTGCTTTGTTGAAGAGGTCTCAAGCTGTTGAGTTCATCACAAAGGAGATCAAGAGATGACTGGATTATAAAATATAAACACTTTCTTACACATGTGGTATCTACCACTAAAAGCTTTTTAATGTAGTGGTGAAAGGCAGGACAAACACTGAAGGACTGTCCTTGGAAGTAAGGCATGCATTTTGCGTGGTGAGAGTGATTCACCTAGCGGGTGTTGATCTTCTCTCAGTATTCCCAGAACAAGACCTGCTTCTTACCTTAAATTTAATGCATCATATAGCTTGAAAGTGCCTGTGAGTGCAATGTTGCACATGACCTGAATTCCAGGACTTAAATGTTGTTGTGCTGTGGATTTGTTTTGTTTTGTGTGGTCTTGTTTTGTTCCCATTTCCCAAGGAGGAACAGAAGAGTTTTGGGCACTTTCATACTCGTTCATTACAGTTAGAATTGGGGTATTTTTTTTTCTCAGTTACTGAAGATTTTAAATGTTACCATGTTGCAAGGAGGTGATGGGCTCATATTGTACTTTCCATGTTATAAACGGGTTTCCTAGAGGAACTAATTCACATGTTTTATAACATAGTAAAATTGGCTTTCCTTATTGCTTTAAGATCTTTCAGTGCATGTGCTGATAATATTCCCAATATAATGGTTGCAACTAGTCTGCTCTTTCTCATTCATCAGATGTACATAGCACCAATCATAACTGCTTAGTTATGATAACTCAGCTAGTTATGACAACTGGCTACTAATGGAGATGTATAAAACCGTGCTTCCAGACTCCTCCAGGCTAAAATAGTAAACTGTTTAGCCTCAAACCAGCAAATGAATAATGCTTTGGGTGAAGATTCTGTGTGAAATACCAAATAATCCTCCAGGTAACATCATCTAACAAAAGGTATGGAACAGGAAATCTACTGGATATCTCTGTTCACACTTGTAATCTAGGGACATTTAACATTTATTTTCTTAATGCTCCATTCCCTTCTGGTATTCCTTACAAATATTTTGGTTCTTTAATAACCTGTGTTACTGTAGCAGTGACAGTGAGCATTAAGTGGATAATCTAGTACAAAATAACAATTTCTTATGTCTCAGTCCTTATCACAGAAGAAAAAGCATAAAATTCCCATCTGTCCTTTAGTAAGTCAAGTCCTCGTAAAGAACAAGAGACAGTGTTTCACACTGGTGTAATCCTAGCAGAATGCTTTCTTTCTGCTGTTATTGGAATATCCACATAATACTGTACATGTCAGAATATTATCTGGATAATCTTGGTAATCCATAGTTGAAGAAAAGATGCGAGTTTTTGCTTCCCAGAAGTACTTACTGCTTTTCAGTTTTCAGGTAGGAAAAGTATTACGTCTCATAAAGCATACTGGAACTGTTGAGATCCATCACTCAACATGATGATGAATTTGTGTGGCAGATTGTACTGAGCTTCCTACTTTTTGAGCAGCTCATAGACATGAGGCCCCATTAATAACATGGCTAGATTATGTCAATGTTCTGGACCCAAGTCACCCCTTGGCTGTTCTGGCTTTAGACCAAGGCATGGTGCCATGCACAGATGGCTCGTTAGGTGATTTTCTTTGAAACACAGAGTCTCAGTACTTGTGCTATTAGCCAGCTCCAGAAATTTTCACAAAGCCTTCAGTCTCAGAGGCTGTTTGGATTATAGATAACGGAGAGACATTTTCAATTGTTTCACCTGAATTTTCCTAGAGAGCTGATAAGAAATCTTCATCTCACTCTAGGTACCCATAGAAGCTGAACAGTGGCAAAGGATGAACACTGTACAGCATGCTAGATAAAAATACCCTTTAGTGCTTTAGATTTTGCATAATATACCCTAAATGAAGGGAATGAATGCCATTTAAAGAAAACAAACATAAAACATGATACAGAGCAGAACTACAAAATAATGCCCCAATTCTATGCCTGCTTTATGTAGTGTGAACTATCTGTGAATGTGGCAGAAGAACATGTTAGTGATCATCAAAACCACAAAAACTCAGGCTAGCAGCTAGCAACACTGTAGAACAATTGAAGAAATCTAAAGATAGAAGACTGTTGTTCCTTTACAACTATCTCCAATTGGAAATCTATTCTTAAGGAAATACTGAGTATGGTGGGTACTGAGTCCTTAGAGTGTTCGGCTCTCTAAAAGGTTAGCCAAGGGGAAGCAACTATGAAATAATACCCTTTCTCCCAGTGCTAGCACAGGGCATTAATGCTGGGGTTGGTTCCAAGTATTCTGAAATAAATATTGATTTGGTCACTTGAAAAATGATCTGTGCTTTTTCCCCAGACACAGACATACTGGAGCACCAAGTTTTGTACCTGGAGCCTTCTGTGGCAAAGGACCAAATTTCCTTAGGGCTGACCTCACTGCATGTGGCTGCTCTCAGCCTATGGGCTCCTGTGGCACTTGGAAAGGAGCAGGGAGCCTGAGGCTCTGTGGGTTGCGTGTTGTTTAAAGGGCAGCTGGGAGTGCCCCTGCAGAGCAGCAGCACAACACCATGGAAAGCCATTGGAAAAAGCATCTTTCTGCCACATTTACGAGGATTTCAGAGTAGAACGCAGAATCATGAAGCGGCTTAGTAGGCTTTGTGCAGTGTGTCCCAAAGGACACACATTTGTGATATTTAAGATATTATTAGTTTAAAATGAGCCCTGGGGCTTTTCTGTCAGGACTTAAATGGCACATGGGTTGGCAGAAGCTTTTCTGCTCCTTAAATCACACTATGACTACATAGGAGAGAAGGGCAGTGGCTCTGCTAGATGTGATTAATGAGCACATTGTCAATGAAGCCTTTCTTTTGGTGTCTTTTGGGTGTTTTGTCCACAGTATGGTTTTCCAATATGAGTTTTTACATGTGAGTAAATTAGCAGCACTGAACTTTGTGGACTATGTTTGTATATATGGCTGACTTTTGGGGGTAGTTTGGGCAAAAATACGTAGGTCACTGAAAATAATGCGTCATTTATTTTCATGAAAACTACAAGAGATACAAAGAGCATAATAACACTATTTGATAGAGGAAGTTGTCAGCTACAAAACGGTATTTTTCAACAGTCACCACCATTAGCTGTGCATTTTTGCCAGCAGTGAATAAAAGCTTGCATGCCACACTCGTAGAAATTTACATGGCCATCTGGATGTGTCTTGGCTTTCATTTTGCTGTCACCACTGCTGAAATGCACCTCTCACCGCCTCAGTGTGCTCACATTCACTGTGCTCACATCTGCTGTGTGGTTTCCATAAATGTTCAGCAAGCACTGATGAATGTCAGTGGGTGCCATTTTTTTCTGCATCGAGGAATTCAGTTCCACACCTTTGCTTAATCTGCACTTCCGTGTCTGACGTGACATAGTCAGACTGCCCCTCTGCTGCCATCTGTCACATGGCAACAAAATATAATGGAATGTTGGTGGAAAGGTTCAACCTCTACTGCCATACTGCAAACATCTGCCTGTGACATTATGGTCCAACATAGTAAAATAGGAGGTGTTACCTTTGGAGCAGCCCTCAAATCAAGCTGAATTGTTAGTGAAAACGTTTATAGATAGCAGGAAAGAAGGAAAAGATCCCAAATTGAATGTCATGTTTTTTGTTTTTTTTTTTTTTTCTTTCCAATATGTCTTTATTGTAGAGGCTTAAGATTAAAAAAAAAAGTTTATTTACAATTTGGCCTCATATTTTCTACTCAACAGTTTCATCAGATCAGAGAGTTTTGTAGAAAAATCCTTCGTTAAGACTGATTTAATTCTTAGCTTGCGTCTTCTCAGCATCAAGAAGGAAGGCTTCTCTCCACATTAGAAGCTCCATTTTCCCATTGAGAATAATTTCAAGCTCAAGATAATTTTCGTAGAACAGTTATAATCAGTGATGTTTGGGGGAAAAAAGAGGTAATAAAAATGTAGAAAGAGCACACTTAGTTTTCTTTCTCAGATAGTATTCTTGAGAAGAATATTTAACTTCAGTAAAGACTGCATTACAGATAGGAAGTAAATTACAAATATAAAAAGCTTTGAAATATTTAATTTTGCTATGTGCTGTGCTTAAAGCACAAAATAAAACCAGTAATGTTCTCCTTTTCTAATTTTCTAATTCACTAAATTGCCATATGCTTTTCATTTGTGTTTACTTTGGCATCCTGAAGAATGAAGAGAATTAAATAATGCTAGAGACAAGCTTAATCATTATCTTGTGTTCAAGCACATCGATGGTATATTTAAAATAGACGTGCAAGCCTTTTTTGTTCCTGGTAATATGGATATTATAAAAGAAGCTGAACACGATGATAAATTAGAGATGCTCTCAGCAAGGCTGTTTAAATTATTTTTAGGTAGAAGACATACTGTACACACAGGGACTGGGTTGAATATAATTAATTTGAAATGTTATCGCTGTTGCGCTTGCAGCCCTATTGTCATTTTTTTTTTTTTTGTTCTGCATCTTGCTGGCTTCTGTCACACCCCTCACTGTGAGATCTTTTCCTGTTTTGCACGTGTCCTGGTTGCTACCACCATATGGTAGTTAGAATTTCTCTGTTTACAGACCGCTGTGCTTTGTCATATTTTTGCTGCTCACCCCGTAATGCCATCTGATACCTATCATCTGTTTAACACGTTGGATGCCAAAAATATTCAGGGTTTTTTTTTTTTTTTTTTCTTTTCTTTTTTCCCCAAATGTATGTGTGAGAAAGGCTGTTTCAAAAAGCTGTTTTAATAAGCATTGCTCCAAAGCAATTTCCTGTTATGTTGAACCAGTATGCACATCTCTCAACTTTCCAAACTTTGTCACAGGTGCCAGCTGACTGAAATAATATACTGCAGCTTTGAGATTGCTTTTTTTGCTTATGTGCTTTGCAGTGTTAGCAACAGGCTGCAGTGTGCTTAAGCATCTATTCCCACTGCATAACTTCAACAAAAGCAATATTCTGAAGGCATAGCAGGGCCTGTACAGTTGCACTATTTTTGAAACTGGTCTGATGATAAAATCCATTATGATTTGCAAGTGCTGACGTTAGTGATGGCTGATGCTGTTTTAACCTAACATCTCTTGTGATATTGACACTCAAAAAACCACACCTTTAGTCTGTCACTGCATAATTAAATTTGGGGAGTAGGGGAACAGATAGCATGAAAATGATTGCAATCATTGAGTTGGAGGTGGAAGAGCCTGCAACAGCTTTTGAGGTATTAAGCACAGTGAATTTTTCATTCAGAGGAGGGCTGCATTTTAAGATGCAAAAATCTTGACTTGCCAGGTGCTCATAAGCTTAAATTTTAGCTCGGGTGGTTGTAAATCTATTTTCCATGGCTTCTTAATGGGAGTGCAAAACAACAGTGATTGTCTTTTGTGTACCCATACCAAAGCTCTGTAATTCAGTGATTGTCTTCTGATGATTTTTCTGGATATTGCTGTTCATGTGGTTTTCCAGACTAACAGCCAGGAAGTGTAAGTTTCTACAGGATAAGTTGGCTGTAAATGGAAGCAGATCATTGAGAATTCAGATGGTCCCACCTGATGTGCAGTTTTTGGTCTTTATGGAGCCAAATTGTCTTTGCTATAGGTAGTTTTGTTGACCGCTACAAATTCTTCTGTGCTATGTGATTAATCTAGAGAGGTGGTGGTGGATGTCTCATCTCTGGAGACATACAAGGTCAGGCTGGCAGGGCTTTGAGCAACCTTTACAAACTGTCGTTGTCCCTCTTCATTGCAGGGGAGTTGGACTAGATGGCCTTTAAGGGTCCCTTCCAACTCAAATGTTTGTATAATTCTATGTTACTAATTATAATATTGTTCAATTAGATAAATGGTCCTCTTTTATATTCTCTGTTTCTCATACAGTAACTCATTCCTCAGTATTTTTATTGTAAACTACTCCCTCCACCCCTCACCAGTTTCCTTCAGTCTTCAGGATATGGCTCTGGGCAGCCTGATCTAGCGGTTGGTGACTGTCCACAGCAGGGGGCTGAAACTAGATGGTCATTGTGGTCTTTTTCAACCCAGGCCATTCCGTGATTCTGGTACTTTGTTTCTTATTTTTTTTTCAGTTATTTTCCATGTTATGGCTGGCTGGTTACTGTGTGATAACCATCCTTAGAAAAAAGTGTGCTTATTAGCATACTGTGTGGTTCAATAAATTAAACCAGTAAAGTAAAGAGAACACCATTTCTTGATTTATGATTTTTCCTTTCCTTCACTCTGAGAAGAGATTGGGTCTTGTTCACTCACAAAAATGTGACTTCAGTGAAGTTTAGCTTAAATGATGTTTGTGTTACTTAACAAAACAAAGCCAATGTTTTTGAAGGGAAAATTAATGGTTCCTTACACATTGACTTAACATATTTCAAGGGATGTTCTCTGACTGAGCCACTTCACAAAACATGATTTTACGAGAAGAGTTTCCTATGGGGAGACTACTGTTCCATATACCAGCATGTTCTACTCCAGGGACAGTTGCATTAAGGCAGTGCTGTTGATACAAGTTGGCTCATTCAGCAGAAGTCTTTTGTGTATCTTTTTTACTAGGTGTGGAAGAAAGCATGGTGCTGAGTAAGACTTAGCAATATTTAGATAAATGGGAAGAATTAAGATACGATGTAGGTGAAAAGGGAAACTATGAATCCAGTTCCTGTAATATTCCACTTCTTATTACACATTATAAGAGTAGAGATGCTTTTTAGCTGACCGATCAGTAAAGTTAAAACTCACCCAGGATTAGGTAGCAGTTTTTGATCTGTTTTTAAACTAGACATATTCTGTTGGTATTTACATTCATTCTTTCCCCACAGAGTGATTTTGTACTCATTCTCTGTATTACAGAACATTGCCTCCTCACCAGCTACTCTGTGCTCTCGATTCTCAAGCATGTTGATGTGCACTTACTTTACACACAGTGTTGTAACTTGTTGCCATGAGACAATCCAGGGGAGTTGATTTGGGTGGGGAATAAGTAACTGATTTCTTCCTGTATCTTGATGAAACTTTCTTTAAACAACTTCCTAGCAGTTCTTTAGAAGTCTTTATAAAAAGGGCTTGCGTTTAACCCATGTTGGACTTTTTTTTTTTTTTTTTTTTTTTTTTTTAAAAAAAATGTGTATAAAAATTACTTGTAAATTTGCAAATGCAGTTGAAACACCCCCTTCTTCACCCTCAATTTTCTTTTCTTTTCTTTTTTTTTTTTTTTTTACACCTTCAACTCCCATGAATGCTTTCCCAGCTTCACGGTGGTATTTAGCTCCACCATGTTGAGTATGTTATGTAGTGTTCAGTTTCATCCCTCTTCTTTAGGTCCTCTTTTGAGTGGAGAGCCAACAGCAGCCTATTAGGTTTGCCACAGAAGAGTAGAAGTACAAGACAAGTGAGCAGAGATATACCTCCTCTGCATGACACTATTGCATGCACCTATTTATATTTGTTATGTGGTGTTCTAGCAAAGCACTGAATTGACTGTGTTAGCACGTAGGAGTCTTTCAGCTTGTGAAGCCTGCAGTAGTGAGATGAGAGAGAAGCCTGACCCACGGGACTAGTGATGAGTAAGTAAAGTTCAAGTAATTGCTGGAAGGGCAGGCACTATAGTTAAAATAGGATCATAGAAGTAGTACAGGGGATGAACATTCAGCAAATACAGTGTATTTTCTGCAGTGCAGTATTGAGTCAGCCCTAAGGAGCAAAGGCAGTCTGCTTTTTAGACTCATGTTTGACTCTGATTCAGGAGACCAAGGATGATGTGTATTGTACCAGGACTTGTCATTTCACAAGAGAAAGTTTCATCGAATTTGATGTTCAGGTATGAGCCAGGAGGAGTGTGGCTGTTGCTTGCAGTGTTTAAAATGTTTCCAGAGGGCTTAGTTGGGAACGTTTATGAATAATATGTTGGTGTAGAACTAAGTACAAACTCACTAACCTGATGAGACTTCTTATTATATTAAGCAAGGTAAGTTTACCTTGTGTTATTGAATATGGACATTGTAATTATTCCTTGTCCATTTAATTACAATTTTTACTTGGATAATATAAGAAATTGAGAAAGTGCTGAAACTGTATCTTTTTCCTACCTGTAGGAGATAAGGAGTGTGCAGCTCCTTGCCAGCATTTCCAAATCACCATCATATTCCTGTTAATTAGTCTGACTGACGTTTTTGAAGTCTTAAGGAGGACTTTTGAAGGACTTGAGCTTTTGTGAAACCTGGTCTCACGGTCTGTCTAAAGTAGTGGACTTCTGCTGCTGCTTCTTTACTGTTGAGACTGAATAATTTTCTCTTCAAAAACATCTTGGACCCTTCTCATGCTACTGAAACACCTTTAATGAAAAACAAGACTTTTCATTTTGAACCAGAAGCTTTTCTGCATACAGTTACCATGAAGCATAGGACTCTTGTTTCAGTCAGTGGAAATAGTCACATGAGAAAAATAGAACATCTTTTTAGCAACAATATTGGTTTTTGTATTATTATGAAATCTCTACATAAGACATTAATTTCATTTAAAAAAATATCATTTAAATTATTTTGTATAAAAGACGTGAGATATAAGAATATATGCTTTCAAACGAAGAAGGGATAATCTTTTTCCACAGAAGGCATTGATTTCTTCATTACTAATATCTTAGCGTATGAGTGCTTTTTAATACAAGACTTAACACAGAGTCTTTCCGAATGCCTCACCAATATCTGTTAGCACTGTTCAGCGTTGTTTGCTTGGTTAGTGGGTTTCTCTTGTTATACTTCAGCAAGGGTACGGTCATCTGGGGGGAATCGTGGGAAGTCAGAATCTAAATTCCTTATTGTAGATACTGCACATCTCTGACTCACAGTTGTATAAGAAAGTCTGCTTGTGGGCTGAGATTATTTAAAAAACAAACAGGGGTATATAAAAATAAAGTTTTCCAGTAACCTACATTAGGAAGCTTCCAGGAAACTGTAAAATGTTATTCTATACTAGTTGTTTAAGTAGATCTTTTAAATGCTTGTAAAAAACCTGCGTTTAGTTAAATTTTAGTTTGAAAGTTGCTGTGTGAAGTTTGTACTGGTGAAAGAGCCCCAGTGATGTAGCCACCTGCTCTGCTGAGGCAGCCACAGCCCACGCTGCTTTGCCAAGGAGCCTGACGTGATGGGGGGGGGGGGGGGGAACTGTGTGAGACATTCTTGTTCTAGCCTTTATGGTCCCGTAATGGTGCTGCCATTCTGATTATAAGAGATTGTGCGAAGGAACTGGAATTAAGGTCTAATGACTTGTTAGCTGCGAAAAGCTCTTATTTTCTGCTGTAGTGGCCAGGTTTGAACACCTGTGTGAGGTCTTTGAGTGAAACATTTCTCTTGGTCAAGTCTGAACTTTATCATGAATCTCATAGCGAAATGCTTTGTGAGTACAGTGCTCTTGGTTCCTAGAATTTCGTGCATATAGGAAAGTACCATTGGAAACATTTTGCTCATTGTGGATGTGAGAACTGTGAGCATATTGCCTGACTCAGAAACAGAAAGGATCACAAAATGATTAAAAAGAAATACAAGAACTAATTTCATTAATTTCTGAAGAATGTTGAGAGATTCATATTACCATATTGCCTGGGAGTGCTTGTCATGGACAATAAACCTTCTCAGTGAGGGTTTTTATGGACAGATTAAAAAAAAAAAAAAAGTCTTTGACCTGCATTGTAAGAATCAGGCAAGTAACAAAACAATATGAGCAGACAGAGCAGTCTCTATTGCTTGGCCTGCTAAGTGAAAGTTTTAGCATACCAGTAACCTAATATTTTGTCTAGATCTTTGTAGACATAAAGACCTATGAGGAAGAGGATGATGGAATGGTTTTGGTGGTAATACTCCCAAGTTAGGGGCAACAAGGGGGGAAACAAATGAAGATTCTTGCTTAAATAACTGAGTTGAAACAGTTGTGTGTTGTCTGAGCAAGAGAGACTGAAGAAACCTTCAGGCTAGGTAGAATCTTGAGGAAAAGTATTTTGTTATTGGACATATATATAGTTTGTATTAACTATTGTGATATAAAAAAATGTGTGAGAAAAATGTATAGGAGGGGAGATGAGACCCATGTGAAATGATAGTAGGGAAGGGCTGACAAAGTGGTGAGGTCGCAGAGGAGTGGAGTTTGACAGTAGGTAATGGCAAAGGGATCAAAAGCAGCAGGTCTGGTGCTTATATTACACTTACACCAGTAAGGCCTTTTTTTTTTACTCTCAGATGAAGTGATTGATGAGGCTCTTACCTGTTTACAATTTATTCAAGTCCATTCACATGTTGCTTGCCTTTGGCGAGTACCTTTTACAGTCAAATGCTATACTCTGCTCTTAAAATGACAGGTTGTACTGAATAAAGAACTCCAGCTAACAATACTAAGGAATATTGACAAAACATCCAAAATCACAAGTACAGTATTTTGCAGTATGAATATATTTAATGGTTATTTGATCTTCACAAAGCAACCAGAATAGATAGAACGCATGCTAAAAAGCAGCACACCTCAAGCATGCGAAACACCTGGACTTCAAATATGCTGATGCATTCGTTTTGCTCTGTCAAGCACTGAAGAGTTGGAAGAGTTAGAATTATGAATTCAGTGTTCAACCTAGATCTGTCCTACTTGTGCAGATAATGTAAGGGTATAAATTTTAGTAACAGATTTATATGTGATGTGATGATATATGAAGCAGAAGATTTATCTAGATTTCTTCACTGTACTTAAGCTGCTCTTCTGGTCAACATCCCAGATTCATCCTGAACTACATATTTCCCTTAATTCAGACAGCACAATATGTAGTATCTTGCTATGGTTGCTTGTCTTGTCTTTTTGTTTAAAGTGTGTATTCCCTGAAGCCATCGCAGGCTGGCAGCTTTTCCTAGTTCAGGTGCTGCTGGTGCTTAAGGGAAAAGCTTGATGCCTTGCTGCTTTCTCTGGGAACATCTACATGAGGTGATGTGGGCATCAGGATCTGCAACACAGGCACAGCAGTGAGAAGCCAGTGACACTGAGGTAGTCCCAGTGTTCCTGGAGCTGCCAAGCAGCGGTTTTCAAACCACAGCTTTGACACAACTGCCTGAAGGCTGACTGCAGATTTTTAGCTCTAGCAGTTGCCTTCATGGGCATATTAAATAACCAGCAGTGCTAGAACCTCCTGTTATTTTGTACATTTTTTGTAAGTTATCATACTAGTGTGTTACTGATGATTAGTCTTTTGTACGTTTATTTCTGTAACTGAAATTAATGTGTAGAGTCTGAGTTCACACTCTTGAAGCACTTTTTAATTTGCTTTAAAACAGAATGCTAAGAACAGAACTTTGTAAAAGTCTCATTGATGTCCTGTAAAAAATTGTGTGTTCTCATTGTGTTTCTGAGTGTGTGTGGGTGATCACAAGTATGCATGGTGAACACGGGAAAATACTGCTTTTTGTTATGCTCTTTTTTCATTTGTGCTGCAGCCACTTACAGTTCCTTAGGTTAGGTCAGCTAGAAGGCAGCACTTTGTCTTCTGACAAAAACACAAGGAAGAGTAATATTTTTATAATGTTAAATCAAGAGATTTTAAGAGTCATTGAACAGAGGGATTGAAAACGCGGTCTTTAGTGCCCTCTGCTGGATTTTTCAGTAACTGAAACATGATATCATACTACATTAAAACATGATTTAAAATGTAGCTGTGCATAAAGGTGACCCAAATCTTAGCATTTTTAGAAGATCTGTGCAAACAGAGCATTTGTACACAGGGGCACCATTTTTTCTCTTGTTAATCTTTAGTGTTTATGTGCAAATATTTCAGATCTATATACAACAGGAATGCAAGTGTAAAATAGTTAAGAAGTCATAGCATCCTGCTTATCAAAAATGGCATTTTTGGGCCATAGTTTTAAGATGTGCTTAGTGGAGGTGATTACAGCAGTATAAGTGTACATCTTGGGCCAGCTCAAAAAAACCCCACCGTAAATGATAACTTCTGTGTGGTTTTACATGCCACCTTCTGATCGGTAAATACTGTGGGTTATATCTGCATGTCTGTTGTCTGTCCTACCAATCATATAAACATTTCATGGTGTGTCAGATGGTTACTCACACAAGTGTCCTTTAAGGCTTCTGGTTTTTTTGTAGCCCATAAATACATGAGTAAGGCTTTGCAAAATTGCCTACCGGTATGTTTTCAAGTGTTTGTTGTATCAATGTGAAATACTGCATTTTCAAATGAAAACATACATATATGACATGATGAAATTCTCTTGAAATGAAAAGCGGGAATAGATATTTGTTGCATTTACTTTATGTGCTGTTATTAAGTCTCTAACCTAACACTTAAGTGTTTGGCTACATTAAGGAATATTTAAGAGACTTAAATTTTTCCTGCATCTGATGAAAATGTGCTTATGGAGCGATCTTGAAAATTATCCATCTGTATTTTAGCATTTGCTACTGGAAAAATAACAGATTTTGATGGAAAAAAATTCCTTTAATTTCCCCTACAGCTCATTCACTAAGCCCAGTAGCAGAGAAGCAGCTATTTACACAGCTCTGTTTAAATGTAAGTGTAGTTGGAGGCCTGGAAGTCTGATAGCGCTGTGTCTCTGAGTATAGCCTGAATTAATGACCTGAAAGCTTAGAGAGTGAAGCACATCTCTGATGGCCTCTTCTTCTCCAACATCAGCAAATAGCATTCATACAACCTTGTGTGCTTGTTCCTGAAATTTGCTGCCATTGTCTTCAGTTCCATTCCTGTCATACAGAATATGTTAGAATTTTTCCAGTAACACAGAATGTATTTGTGGAAGATGAGCAGGTGTTTTTTAAACCCTATATGTGAAAAGGCTGATTGTACAATGATGCATAAAGTAAGAAATTTGTAAGTAATACTGATTTAGAAATAAGTCTCTCAGCTAAATTAGTTGCAAGTAATTTCATCTAGCCCTTAGTGCACAGAGAAGGGTAAAACATTATATTAATGTGCTTTTTAAGCTTCGTACAAGATCAACAAAAAATCAGATGTACAGTGTGTAATTGGAAATGAGCAGGAATGGGAGCACTGCTTTCTGTTGCCTTTCCTTTCCCCATTAAAAATCAGAGCTTTAAATCTTGCTATGGTGGAGTAGAACAGAATTTAGTTTTCATGATTCCACTTTTCAATAATATATTTTTATATAGAGGGAAATTTAATTACAGACCTCCCCGTTATTTAAATGTATTCCTTAATTTGGTTATGATAGTTATTCCTGAATGTTTTCACTTGTTTTTATGCATTCTAAGTGGTCAGCTGTGTAAAATACGTTAAATCATATGTGTAATCCAATAATGTGGCCAAAAGTATTAAGTTTCTCCAGTATTTTTCCTAATTCTATTGACCTACTTTCCTCATCTTACTCATCACTGAAAGGGTTTTTTAAGGAGGCTAGTAAGAAATAAAAATAAGACAAAAAATCCCTTTGCTACCTCCGCCAAGATTTTCATTAGCATAAAGCACTAAGTGTAAGACATCATCTTTGTATGAGGGAGAATAAAATAGTTGGATTCTTAGCTTTCCCTTTAACTATTGCTGCATCAGTACAATGCATCCAGATAAGGTCGTTATTCTTAAGTGTGAAAATCGGTGCAAGCAGTGATATTCATATCCAAATTGGATGAATATTTTACTGTGATTTCTGATAGTTATTATTTTCTAAGTATGAGTGTCGTCATAGAATAAATATATCCAAAGTACTTCACCCAACAATGTTTTTTTGTAAATAGCACTGATTATTTATTTCTTAAAAAGTCAAAACAATACCCTATTAAAAAAAAAAAAAAAAAAGATCCTTGAGTAAAACAGAATCTCTCGCTAGCAATGCATTGGTTAAATGGTGTCAGTCTCTGTGCTAAGAAAGTAAGTAGCTCAGAGCAAGTGGCTGAGTTATTATCAAGCTCTCAGTAGACAACACACCTACCCAAACCATTTATTAAACTGAAGAATCCCTGTATCTATTAATAATCTATTAATTGTTCATGCTTCTTTAATGTTATCCTTGGAAATGTAGATATAAAGCAAAATCTGAGAAGGTGGGCAAAGAGTCTGTAGGTGCCGTACAGCATGATGAAAAGCCTTAACTTTGTGCATGCCTTATTGTAACTTGCCCACTTGGTCTGCTTGAGGTCTTTGCTCTAGGTATTGAAAATAAATGAACGTGCTTGCCTTAACGAACTTAGAAGTTGAGTCTTTTGGGTAGCAGAACAGTTTGTCCAGATGCTTGGCAAGCTGTCAGTGGGTCTACAGAAGGGCCATGAAAATGATCAGAGGGCTGGAGCACCTCCCTATGAGGACAAGCTGAGAGAGCTGGGACTCTTCAGTCTGGGGAAGAGAAGACTGCAGGGGAACTTACAGCAGCTTTCCAGTACCTGAAGGGGTCTACAGGAAAGCTGGGGAGGAACTTTTTATAAGGATGTGTAGGATTAGGGAAAATGGCTTTAAACTGAAAGATGGTAGATTTAGACTAGATATCAGGAAGAAATGCTTTAGTGTAAGAGTGGTGAGACACTGAACAGGTTGCCTAGAGAGGTTGTGGATGCCCCCTCCCTGGAAGCATTCAGGACAAGGCTGGATGGGGCTTTGAGCAACCGGGTCTAGTGGGAGGTGTCCCTGCCTATAGCAGGGGGTTGGAAGTGGGTGATCTTAAAGGTCTCCTTCCAACCTATATTCTATATAATTCTATATGATTCATTTCTGAGATTCACTCTCCTTGTGATGTGGGATAGCTGAAGGAGAAGCGCTACTCCTTTGAACATCCTGCTTCATCTTAAAAATGTGTCTGCTCGTTGATACTTCTGTGGCTAAGTTGAAAGGAATCTCTGTAATAAGAGACAGCAAGCCTCAGAGATCTCTGTAATTAACACCAGCCAGGGAATACTACATTTTTTTAATATTCTGATTTGATTTTGGAATTTGTTTTCAGATTCTTCTAGTGCCTGTGTGATTATAATACGATTGTTGGAATCTTTAAGATATGTATGCTAGCAATTTAGATTTTGAAAACAGAAGTAATGCTGCAAATGACAATTGAGTTTCTCTCTCTCTTACTTTATTTTGACTTTGATCATACTTGCTGGTATATATATATATATATGGTTAAAAGTCAATGCAGATTTGCTCAGACAATTATGTTTAGCTTTTATCTTGCACAGAGTAGATGCTTCTAGGTAAAGCTGTGTATTTTGTGCCATCTCTGTATATTTTAATCAGCTTGTGGTCAAGTGATATGCTCACCAGCTTAAAGGAAGCCTAACATTGATATATATGTATTAATTTTTTCCTTTACCAAATGTGGTGTGTATTTGATGTGAGCTATGGTAGTACTGTGAACATGCCAAGAATATTAGGTTTAGTTATAAATTGAAAGAAAGAAAGTCACAGTAGTAGTGTTTCCTCCTATTCTTGCTATATAAACTTTTTTCTCATCTATGCAGGAGGTTGCATCAACAATTTGAAAGCTATAAAGAGCAAGTAAGAAAGATAGGGGAAGAAGCCCGCCGTTACCAGGGAGAGCACAAGGATGATGCTCCAACATGTGGAATCTGTCATAAAACAAAGTTTGCAGATGGTTGTGGCCATTTATGCTCTTATTGCCGGACCAAGTTTTGTGCTCGATGTGGAGGTCGTGTCTCTCTGCGATCAAACAATGTAAGTCTTCTGATGTGTATTCTTAAGAAAAAGCCTTAACATTTTCACGCTGCAGGTTGTTCACCTTAAGTTTGGCTTTTCATGCTTCATTTTACTTAAGTGTTTTATTCATCACTTCACTATGAGGTATATGTGGAGTAGAATAATGTATCTAATGTTTTTGTAGATACTCAGGTTTCGCAGAGTTAACTGAACAGATGAGAGTACATAGTGTATACTTCTACTGAATGGTGGCTCGAAGGAAACTTGTTTTGGAGAGAATGAAAGAAAAAAACCTTTTGTTGAGGCCGATCTCTGCATTAAGATTTTTTTTTTATTGAACTCACTTCAGTTCAAATTTCTTCTTTATGGAGCTTTTTGTATACATATAGGTTTCTCTTATATAAAAACAGTACACTTTTTGGTTAGGAAGAAGTCTTCCTTACCACAAAGAAAGTTTTGTAAATTTATTTAAAATTTATTTCAAAAATAAAACTATAGATTGATCTGGATCAGATACCCTACTTTCAGACAGGTGAGATAAATCTTTGCCTCCCCACGAAATGCAAGTGTTTGCCCACATGCCCTGTTAGGGCAGTTCTTATGAAGAACTGGTCAGTTACTGGAAGGATCTGTATTTGGAAGTGCACTGCCCAGAGACTGCTTTTGGCTGATCATCCAGTGTGTTTCAGAACATTTCACAAATACTCTTTTTACTGCACAACATGATTTTGTTGACTATCATGAGATGATGATTTTCAAATACGGCCTTAAGATGCTGATATTTTGTATGTGAAATTTTACTCCTTCCCATCAATGAAAATTCAGTTAAAAGTGGCCATCAGTTCTATTTCAGATAAACACGTTCACAGTAGAATTAGTTTGTGGCCTTTTCATCTTCTTTGTTCTAAAACTCAACAGAAAAGGGTTTCTGAAATTTGATATAAAACAAACAAACAAAAACCCTTAGAAAAATACCCATTTCTCATTATTTTGGAAATTCTCCATAGCCCTCATATACCTGTGAGTACAATACATTGAATTCTTTTTCTGAAAAAATGATGTAGGTGTCTTGGGCAGAAATTTTCATACGTTCGTTTTTTAAGGTAAATGGATGCATTATGTTGTGTCACCTGCAGGTGGTATCACTAGAGCAAGTCTGTGAAAATACAGTTCACTTGGATGTGTTTGGCTGTACTATTAATGGAAGTGCATATAATGCAGCTTGTATTTACTCAGAAAGAAACTGAATATACATTATTTGTTTTTCACCTACTGTTCTGAGTCACAGAAATGGAAATGGAAAGTTTCCATTTGTTTGTAACTTATTTTTCATTTGTTCATGGTTCTGTGGGTTAGGGTGGGAAAACATTTTCTACACATGCAGTAGTGTGACATTTTTATTTAAAGCTTTTTTTTTTTTTTTGCTTGTTTTACATTCTTAGCTCTTTGTAAAGAGTTACTAGAATTGCATTTATTTGAAATCTGCTTGTTAATACTTGCCTATTTTATTCTTTTTCTCTTCTTTCTTTCTTTTTTTTTTTTCTGCTTCCTTGGATGCTTTCCCAAAGGAGGACAAAGTGGTTAGAATCCATGCTTTTTATCATTTATTATTATAATGTTGTTAGTTAACTGGGAAACATATTATGTAAAAAATGATCAGAAGGGGAGGGAGGAAGCACAGAAAACCTAACAACCAGGCCTCTCCTATCCCTTAGGTGAACAAACCCTTCAAAGTTAGCTCAGCAAAAAACCCAAGGGTGTTGATTTATATTGGGATGATGTAAGAAATTAATTAGAAGTTGAGGATTCTTAATAGCCTGAAAAATAGAGGAGGTAATAAAATACATTAACTTTAAATTTCATAAAAATGACTTTTGCTAATAATATGACTTTTTGCTTGCAAAGTCCTTCCATCAGCTTCAGGAAATCTAAAGTAATTGAAATGTAACTTTACACTGATTTATGTAGTTTATTGTGTTTCACTTCTGGCTGCAGCAAAAATTCAGGAAAGTCATCTTTCTGATTTTTATAAAGTAGTTTGCCTTGGCAAAGGATAACTTATCCTTTAGAATTTGTACATAGATATAATAAGCAACATGGAGTGAATCTTTTGAGACTGTGCAGCTACTATTTTGGGAAACTGTAAAGCTTCCTTGGGATCAAATAGTGATGTATGCTGTTGGCCCTGCAATGTAGGGTTTTTTTTTTGGTTTTTTTTTTGTTTTTGTTTTATTTTTCACAAGCAGTTGTATTCTTCGAGCATGATTTTTGTTTTGGTTACTATGAAATATAACTTGATAAACCTTCATTGTACTTTTTAATGTGTGATTCTCTGAACGAAGTGCTGAAATAATACAGGACTTTTCCAGTCTCTTTATCTAAGGATTAGATTAGGATAGCGTGAGAAGTGCCATCTTGTTATTGATGAAGCAGTGCATCATTGATGAATCCACTGGGGTGCACTGGAAGAATAGTGCGCTTGCGACAAGAAACAGCAAAGTTCTTAAATGCTGAAAGTGCCTCTTCAGTAAAGTGTAACCACATAGATTTTGGAGAACAATCCAGCTGAACTCCACCTGACCTGCTTATGTGATTGAGAAATCCTTCACGCCTCAGTTTTGAACAAAACTTTGCTGCATAGTTAGAGCTGTGGTAGTGTGCACATGCATTAGAGATTGTATCTTTGATGATAATGTCGTTTAGATTCCAGAAAACAGACTTCACTACGCTGAAGTGCTCTGAAGAAATATGTACTGAAGACATACTTGACTTTAGATTGTCCAAAATTCAATTAAAGATATCCTTGCCTTGATTTAGGTTTTGCTGTGTTGAACTTCAAGATTCCCCATGCTGAGAAAATGCCACAGCGACATAGAAGGCTATGTCCTTTTGTCCTCATGGTGAAGATGAACCACAACCCTTTAAAAGCTGAAAAGTCCTGGTAGTCAGAGGGAGAATATCTAATAATTAGTCCTGATTGTGTGAGGAACAGAGACACCTTTTTTTACAAAGTACAATTGCTTAAGCCATGTCTGTCTGTGAAAGCTAACAGACCATGTGATATGAATTAATTAAAAAACATGATTACATACCTGAAATAATGTCTCTTATAAGCAAGGCAATTTGTATAATTTATACAGGGCCACACCAGAAAAATATCTTTTTTCTTAATTTCGTTTCATTGGCTTGACATACCTGACCAGCATACATGCAGAGACAACCTCCTTTTTAATCTAATGAGTCTAATGATAGTAAAGACTTTTTCAATATGTTTAGACGTTTAGATGTTCCTACAAGTTTTGAGTTCATCACTTGGAAAGGACAGTGAAATCGGGAAAAATCAAGCATGGTCCTAGATTCCAGGTATTTCCCTTAGTGCTGAAGTTTTAAACCACATTGGTAGTTTTAATGAGATCTCACCTGATGTTGTGTACCATGTGTTACCTGTCTGATAAATTCAAGATGTGGCAGGTACAAAGGATGATAAAAGAATTGTAGAATTCATCATATGGAAGAGGACTACAGAGAGATCAGAGGGACAAAAAGTAGAGAAACTGTAGTTAATACTTAGAAATACAATGTTTTAAAGATAAGAACAACAATTAATCTAAAGAACAGTGAATACATAAGAGCAAGTAGATGCAAGTTGTCCGTAAGTGCTTTTGGAAAGAGATTTTCACCATCACTAAAGATTTCAGAAAGTAATTTATTGGAAGGAAAACCAGCCAATAAAATTGTAAAGGTTGGATTTGGTAAGTTTAAGAAAGAATTTGTGATTTGATTGCTTCTGTCTGTAAGATAAGTAAGAGCTCCCATGCAGCTGTCATCTTTTGCTAAGATTGTTTTAAAGTTGTTTAGAGGTGACAAAATGCTTCATGGGAAACTACAAAGGTGGCTTCCCTTTGAAGCCATTCTTTACCTTTTCAAGAAAATGCCAAATGTATACCGAAGGCTGTTTTACAAATGTATTGCGAAACTTAATATATATTCTCCCTCTTTAAAACAGTAAAGTACATCCCAAAACATTAATCTTTTGTAATGGGAGTTGGTCAGTAACCTAGGCTTAAGGGAATTCGGTGATTCGTGCATTTACAAAATTACTTGGCAATAATTGGTACAACCTAGTAGCTAATGAGGCACGTACCTTTCAGTGATTCTTACTATAGTATGTTGAAACGCGTTATTAAGTATGTATCATTAGCTCTTCCATGTCCTTTGAGTATGGCTAGCTCTTCATACTACTGACCTGTGCCTGCTTATCTCTCCATGTGATTTTGGGCAGATGGTATTAAATGGACACGTTGTCAGATAGGGGGACTGCTATCTAGTTTAAACCTGGCTTAGGTACAGCTGTGTGGTGAGAATATTCGTGGTGTTAATGACGCTAATAATAATATCAGTGGTGGCTGAGTTCACTCAAAACACTTGGTGATTATGTGGCACGCTGGAGAAATACAAGTGTTTTCCTCTATTATTGATGTTGTGCTATGGCAGCCTATTTCACCGCATGTGCACTGAAAATTTGTGTATGCTTTTTAAGAAAGCAGACTATTAGTAAGAGGATTTTACGAGTAAGCCTTTTTGAAGGAAGTGATGTATGTAGGTGCTCAGTGAAAATCAGGCTGGACTGAGCTTTTCTAATTTGTTGGATCACATTCTAGGTTTTGTTAGTTCCTTATTGGATCAATGGTTTAGCTCTGGATACTTCTGTTTCTGCTATATTTGCTATTTGGCAATTTAATTGCCAAAATAGTGGTGGGTTTGTTAATGCTATTATTTCCTTTTTATTTACTGTTCTCTCTGATGTGATCTACCAATATAAGTAGTCCTAGGACAGTGGAGAAGCAATAGAATACCTGGCCAGCATTTCTTTGCCTATTTTGCTCCACCCCCTCAACATCCTGGCTGCTGCTGCTTGTTCCTTTCTTTACTGCAATTGTAGCAGAGCACCTCATTGCAAAAGCCACCTGATAATGTGACCTTCTTTGCACTGCTCTCCTAAAAGCTTTTACCTGATACTTGCTTGTAGAAAGGTGTGTTTCCTTTGCAGACAGATGAAAGAAACTCTGAGACTCTCTCAGAGTCTCTGAAAAGGAAAGAAACTCTGTTTCTTTTTCTTTATGGATAAGGAGATGTATTGTAGGATGCAAAAGTAGCCATGAATAAGTGAATACAGTTTCTTCAAACTAAAATTGTAGTATTTTGTTCTGGGTGTTTTGAATTAACTGATGTTTTTAGAACATAAATAGAATTAAGTGGTAGACCAATGCTTCAGCTTAAGCTATGTGCTTATCCCTAGCAACCTGCCATTGTACAGACTTCATTCAGACTGCGATTTTTGTTCTGATTTATAGTGAAAAGAATTCGGAACAAATGATGAAAAATAGATTTATTACTGCTTTCCTTTGTTTTTCAGAAATGTAGAGCAAAACACTTTGCTTACTTATTCTCCTGTTTACATACAAGAATGACTGGGAGGAGATCAGGATGTAAAATACATTATGGATAGATGAGAACTAATTTAACTGGACATAAGTGTATGTGATGGCAGAAAGTGATGGTGATTGTCAGTACAGTGAAATATCAGAACTTTATGTTTCAGATCTAGGTTACACTGAAATTATGTTCACTTTAGTATAATGCCAGTGAATTACACTGAAAGACAGACAACTTGGAAACACTTCCATAATTGTGTGTCAGGTGTTTTTAAAGACTGTTTATCATTCAGTTCTGTTGAAGCATGTTTAAAAACTGCTTACATAATGGCTGGTAATTTAAGTCTTAACAGCTTGAATGCGAGTGCCATGAAGTTCAGCTGTGTATTGATGGTTTTTACAGAAAGTTGTTAAAACTGTCAGAGCAAAATGACTGGATTGTCAGGAATGTTTTACATTTCCTTTCATGGAACTGTTATACCAAATTATGTCCTTTAAAAGGATAATGTATGTAAGTTCTGAATAATACAGATGTAGCGCTAGAAAAGTTGCCTCAGGAGGTAAAAATTTTATGGCAAATTGGAAAGTGGTAGTGGATAAATTCTATCTCTGTATCACCTAGCGTAATCTGTCTCCAAAAAAAAATTGAGATTGTGTGGAAATTTGAGATGTGTCAGGGAAGAATCATTGCTTTTCAGTAATCACTACTGCTTTCAGCAGATGAGGAGGGAGGGGGAGAGGAGAGCCGTTCAGTAAGCTGAGACATTCTAGCTCAAGTAAAATGCAGAGCTCTTTCTTTTCCTCTCCTTTTTGGCAAAACTTAGTTCACTGTCAAACAAAGCATCATTATCATTAATTTTCATATAAATTCTTAAAGTTAGCTTGTTCTTCACCCAGTTTGCTGAAGCAACCATGTTCAACTGACAGTTTGCCCATTTTTCAGTGTCTGCCTAGCAAAAATGATTGCTTACTTCTTGTGCATGGGAGGAAAAAAAAAAAAAGCAGGCTCTGCTCTCAAGAGTTCTTTATAAATGCTTTGACTGCACAAGAGTCACTGGACTGCTGTTCTTCTTTCTTATAGCTTTAATGCAGTATCGAATCAATAACTTCTGTCTTGTACTTGTTGCTGTACCCAGGCTCTGCTTCCCTGTTAGCCAAACTTAAGCAGCTTACTTTTCTACTGCTGATGGCCAAGAAAAAATATCGCTGATGTTTCTTGTTTCAAGCTTGTTTCTTAACCTATGACTAAGGGTTGCTGAGTCTTTTATTGCTGTTTTTGCTGTTAGCATGCAAGCTAGATCATAGGGTGATCTGTGGAGACACCACTTCAGTGATACTGGAAACCCCATGTAGCACAATGGAGGCTAAATTAAAAAAATAGCAAAATCCACACTTTCAGTTCCCTGCAGTGTTAATACCAAACTGGTTATCCTTTTTTTTTTTTTTTTGCCTTGTATTTTAAGTACCTTTGTTTCAGGTTATCTGATTCAAGATAAAGAATACGAGGAATTATATTTTGCTTTTTTTTTTTTTTTTTAGTTAAGAAAAAGTCAGCAATACTTTTGATTGTAGTCATTCCCACTGCAAAAGTTTCTGTTAAAGAAATTAAATATTGATAAGATCCCAAAAGTCAATAAAGCTTTTTAAAAAAATTTATATCACCTCTTCTTATGTATGCATAAGCATATATTGTGTAGACTTCTCTATGTTGCATATGTCATATATGAATATATGTGCATAACCCTGGTGTATATACACTAATACAGGGATTACAGCTCTCAAGAAACATCTTAATGACTTTTAAAAGCTGTGTATCATTCAAGGTAATTAAATCAATTAAATAATCATTATTTGTATTTCAACTTATTTTTATGGAAAAAAAAGAAATTCAATGCCTGCATTTTGCTTTGTGTCTTCAGTCAAATAAGATGGGAATGTTTTTGTTGCTTTTTTATTCTTTTCTCAGGCTGATGCTATTTTCCTAGCTGTGTATTATTTAATATAAGTAGAGGATTAAAAGAACCCTTATTTTTAAAAAATATATTCTTAAGGTTTATTAAAATTTAAAAATATGATAGTATGAACCTCTGTTTTCAAATGCTTTTCCATAGGAATTTGAAATTCTTTGACCTGTGACTAAAATAAGATTTTGGGTTTTCTTGATTTCCTTTTATTGGAAGAGGAGTTGTCCTTTTTATTATGTTACTGCATAATAGTAATTATTCACTGTGGTCTTGCATCACTTGATCCAAGAAATTTCAAAAGTTTTAGGGAAATATGATATTAGGGATTTGAGATATAATTGTATTTCAAAAATGCAGGAACATAGAGTTTTATTCACTTATCTGACAGAAAATATAGTGAATCATTTCCCTAAGTTTCTGTAAATAGAATGGCTTAAGGGTGTTGTGTAAAGGGAAATATCTTAGTTAATTAGTTTCAACTGCAGATAAATACTGAAAAGAAGGGGACACATATTCAATAACTGCCATCCAAGATGGGATTTCCTGCATGTGGTGTTCTTTAGGTAAGAGGATGAAGAAAGTAGAAAATATTAGCAGTGAAACACAGTATGAAGTCATGCGAAGAGTCTGTTTCTGTTTGATGTGTTCATATACATTAAAACAATCAACACTATACTAAGAACTGTAACTTTATAATAAATTCTGATCCTTATCTATTCAGTGCACTGCAGTTTTGAAAACAATCAAATATGAACTTACAGATTTGATGTGACAGTGTAGGTATGTGTGGTCTAATCTAAATGGGAATTGCCTGGTATGAAACAGACACAATTCTGATCATCGTCTATCAACATTTTTACATATACATATAATTTCATAAAATTAGGACAAAAGAATCAGACAGATGGTGCAAAAGTGATGTGTTCATATGCATTAAATCAATTTTCTTTTTAATTTTTATTGCATCTACTTATGAATTATGGCAGATAGAAAATATATTAACAGCATTTCATTGCTTTTTTTTTGCTTGTGATTGTGCCATCAAAAAGATTTGCAGATACCTATAATAATAGTGACACATAGAATTGCAATTCTAATTTTAAATAGTGCATTTCTCTTCTAGTGGGTGATTTCCTGTAAAGGGAACATTTTAAAAACAATTTTTTATTGCTGACTCATTATTAAGACTCAGTAAGTTCTGAGATTTACTTTGAAAATAAATATTTAAAGCTTACACAGTCAATAATTCAGAGTTATGTCTCATACTGCTGTATTTGGGAATAAGGCTGGATATTGCTGACAGGATATCTGTGTAGATGATTTTGAACATTAGAAAAGTAAGGTTAGTTATTTGGGAATATGGCCAGCCCATCAGTTCTATTTCAACCAAGGTAATCTCGGTAGATCTTTACTGTTGGAGGTGGTCACCATTTTAGCTTAGTTGTTGAGTGTACTGACTTCTGCTTTATAAGAATTACATGGGATCACTTTCAAAGCACTGCCACCTCAGGAACCTGTTTCTCTTCTGCTCCTCCAGTTGTTTGCTCAATTCAGTATGTTTCTATGTCAATAGAAAACAAATGTCATCCTTAAGTTCATGAAAAACAGTGCATAGCAAACTGTAATTTCAACTGAGTGGTCACCAGACTTGTTTGACTTGTTATTGCCTCCCTTCAGCACATTGTGGACATTAATTGTCTGAATTTTTCCCAGTGTACTACTTTTCCATGTCCTTTAGTTCATGCATGAATGAAATTTATGAAATACATTTATTATTACCTTTTGAAAACAGGACAAATCTAATCTTGTTAATAAGACTCTTAGCTTTCTGGTATCTCATAGTCCAAAATTGCTGTGCTTTTTTCATAGCCATATGAGACTTGCATTCATTATTATTTCTGAATTTAGTTTGCTATATTGCACTTCAAGCAAACAATATGCCTTGTAGGTATTGTGGAAAATATTTACTGTGTTTCTGTTATTTTAATTTTTGTAATAGAATATTGTGTTGGTTGTCAGCCATGCAGGAGTGGTTGGCATCTGAGATTTCTAAAACACTGCGCACTGTATCTAATAAATATAGCATTATCCTCTCTGTTGTGGAATAAAGAGCTAAGGAGGTAATGCACGGTAACAAACAGAAAAACAAGCAAAAAGATGTGGAGAAAGTATATTCATAACATTTGCTCTAAAATTTAAAATAATAAAATACATTTAAATACATTAAAATAAATTTAGCTGTCTCAATTGTGCTGTAGGTAATCTTTTTTCCATACTGAATCTCAGTGTGTGGAGACATCATCTCTGAGGATAAAACCAGGAGCTGGGATAAAAGAGATGGCTAATCCAGAGACCACAAACTGTGAATGACATAAGTAACTTTAATTGCTCCACATCTAGCTTCTCTGAAATTGACCTTGTATGTATTTGATAAGTTCATTTTGTCAGGTAGATTTATAGCTCTGAAGTTAGAGTACAATGTGAAAGCCAGCATGTTCTTGCTGAGCAAGGATGGGGTGAGCCCATGCTCTCTTTCTGACTGTGCATTTGTCCAGTGATTCTAGTCACTGGAAATTACTTCATGTTGTCCAATGCTTTGAAAATAGACATCAAAGTGCCTTTTTTATCACTGAGAAGCACTGGTGATGGCTGTGCTTGTGCTTTGTCAGCTTGTTACTATACTTCTCATCTGTTCCTCGTGTCTGAGGAAGGCTGTTGATCAAGAGATGGACTTCTGGCAGTCAGAATCCTTTCACATTCACAATATTGAGCATCTTATTGAACGCTTCACAGAAATGTTCCCCAAATTCACACTTTTATGCATGTGGGCTGTAGATGCAGTGCCACCAATTGGCAAATCAAGGGATATTGTCTTGGTGTTCTATCACACAGCTTCTGCTGGGATGGAGAAAAAATTGGGCAGTGTAAATCTACATGGTGACTGAATGCATTCAGTTGGGGCTGTCCAGGAGCATGGGATGGAATTGGCTGCAGGCCTCAGCATGGTTGGAAAGTGAGGAGATGCAGTCAAGCAATGGAGACAGGCAAAGAATGATTGTGCAGAAGTGATTTTATGGAAGTTTTTGATAACTGAATATAAGCAAAATTAGTAAAATTAATTCTGGTGTTATTTTGTCATCCCAGAAACATAGAGATATTTTGATTAAAAAGAGATCTTGCTGCAAAGAGACATTTGATTAGATTATGACCGGTTAAACGTTATGAGAAATTGACAAATAGCAGAAAAATTTTCCAGAGAACAAAGTAATTATGAGGACTAGATGTAATCTCTGCTCTCCTGCTCTCTCTTTCTCTCTCTCTTTTTTATTTTTTTATTATAAATAACGTTAATCCTCATCCAGGATTAAAATTCAGTGTAATTTTAGCAGTGCTGTGTCCTAGATAAAGATACTTCCTATCTGTGATTTTATATCTTTTATACCTTTTGGATTCTGGAGCATTTTATTTCATTTATATTCATTTAAGATTTTACTTAACAGATGGCTACTTCCATCTGTGTATCTTCAATACTGCAATTAGTGAGGGATAGTTTGTCATGCATATACCTTAGGTTTATAAATATAGTATATGAATTTTAGGATAGTAATAATAATTACAGAGAAATTTTCTGCAACATTATGCAGAGTTCTTGGATGCATTTACGTTTCGTTTTTCCCTTGAAGATAAATAAACTTCTTCCCAAAGCTGCTATATAAAACATTATAAAATATTTGTTGCTGGTTGTTTAATGACCAGTAAGAGATTAAGTGAAAATCTGAACAAAGTGTTATCTGCATTGATTTAAGGAGGAAATAACACCAAATAACTTTTAAATCTAGGTAGAGATTTCTAAAGAGCTGCAAGTTACTTAGTCTGAGGTTTAATCACTTTCTGTGCAACTTCTGTATGCAGGATAAAACACATCAATTTATTTCCGACATGTTCACAGACAACTTTGGAGGTAAATGTTATTTTATCAACAATTTATCACAACATATATGCAGGTCGCTCTGAAAGTAGTACCTCCTATTTATTTCCGTAGAAACTACAACAGATGCAAAGATCACAGTAACACAATTTGATAGAGCAAATTCTCAGCTACAGAATGCTATTTTTCAATACCTCTGTTAGGCAGTTTGCAGAGATGAGCTGATTGAAATGCCCTTCATTTCATGGTGCAACATCTGTGCATGGCCATCCAGAATCTTGTCTTTTACATTGCTGTCACTGCTGCTGAGACGTACCACCCACTGCCTCACTGTCTCACATCCACTGTTTGACATACACATGATAATTGTGTTGTCATGACTGAAGGATTTTTTTATATATTCTTGGGATATTACTAGTGGTGGTACAGTTTGTATCACTGCGACGTGTGATAAGAGATCACAACACAAATGCTTTATTGTTTACATATGCATGTAAATACACAACAAGGCTCATTTTGCTCTTCTGTATTCTGTTTTCTGCAGGAAAACACCTTTAATAGCCCAGCAGCTTTACTACTTAGCATGCTTTGGATTGACCTTTATAGCTGTAGGCTTTCCTTACTTATTTCATAGGCAGTCCTGTGAGAAGGTAAAAGAGAACACAAATTCTTGACCTTGTAAGAACAATGAAACAGGGAGTAGTAGGGAATTAAGACGACGAAGAGTTAATCTTTCTGCTTTTTTTTTCCTTTTGTTGTTGTTGTTGGTCACTTTCTGCATACATAAAACTTCATCCTTGCATATCTGTTCATCCTGTGTTGTGGGTTTTGCCTCTTTGCTCTATAGACCTAAGTATACGGTTTTCTGATCAGTCAGCTAGTGTTTAGTAGAGCCTGTTGCTCACCTTAGAGGAGCTTTATTCATGGTGACTTCTGCAGAATGCTAAAGAGGAGGCTGCTGAGGGTCCACAAGAGACCAGGACAGTACATCTGTTGTCAGATTGAGCAGGAATCAGTCCCAAATAGAAACCTCTGCATTGTATGTAAGCTGTGTTTACACTTTCATTATACTAACTGCAGTCATCCAGTCATCGTACCTCGAAGACATTGAGTGCTTTGACTGGAACTGAATTTGCTCTGAATCTTTCCCCAGCTGTCTGAACTATATCAGCTGGGGTCTTTGCTTTTCAGAATTGGCATCTGCTCTAATTTGGATACTGCTGAGCTTCACTCCAGCAGCTCCCCAGGGTATAAGTGAATCTTGGATAACTCTGGTGTCATATCTGATGGCTCCATACCCATGTTTTGGAAACATTAAGGCATTGTAGATAGAACTACATGCTAGTGTATAGGCAGCTGAATCCCATTACACTGCTCTATCTGCTCTCTTTCTTAGTCATTTCTTTCTGTCACTGAGTGTCAGGATATGAACTAACCACATACTGCTTAATTAGTTTTTTTTCTTTGACCATAAATATCTATAAGTGCTGCTGTTTTCAGTTAATTTGCTGAATTTAATACTTTGATTTAGTACATGAAGTAACAGCTTGTATTTGCCCCTGCATGTGGCAGGGGGGCTGCATGATCCTTGAGGTCCCTTCCAACCCTGGCCATTCTATGATTCTGTGATTATATTTACTATAAAGCATGTATATTTTTGGAACTGTACTTTGAAAGGTTTTTTTTTATTGCCCCTTTTCTCAAGGGAGATGATCCTTTAATCTTTTATACACAGAGTTTGTCAACATCTCTATTGTACGTCAATCACTATTATACGTCTCAGATTTGGAGATGTGTGTGCTTTAACAACTGCTTCCAAAAGCAATTGTTTGGGGAATGCTAAATTTTGGCAAGAATAACTTCCTGATGTACAGCTTACATTGCTTGTAATCTGAATGTTCTGGCTGTTTTCTCAAAACTCGTATCCCCTGTACTGTCTACCCTTTCTCTTGGTACAGTGTTCACTATGTTTGACAGCAATTTGCATCTAAGTATCTTAGTTCAAAGCTGTTTATAGGTCACTTAGTATTTTATTTTATTTTTTTTTGGCTTTGTCTGTGTTATAAATGTAGGTATTGTGATGTTTATGAGTTGATAGATCATCTTTCCTCTGTTCTTGGTTTTATTCTGTTGTATATAAATTGTTCAGCATTTATATAGTTACTGTTTCTTACCAGTTTATCTTCTTGAATAACTGAAAGGTATGTACTGTAATCTTTTTTTCCTCCTTTGTCTGAGGGCACACTGGATGGCTAACCTTAGCTGCCTAGTAATTATCTTTTCTAGTTTAATTATTACACAGTATTGCATTAAAAAGTGCAATGAATTTACAATACCTGTGCTTCAAACAAGTAAAGAGAATGATATTCTTAACTTTCTTCTGCTTCCAGATTCAGGTGGCATGGCATAGCCTCAGCAGCTTTTCCAACCAAACTGATTAAATTCCAAATAAGGTAGTATTTTTTCTGGAGGATAAGTAAATACATGCAGAAATAGAAACGGAAATAAAAAGTAATTTCTGTTTTGATTTGCTTTGAAAAACAGCCATTATAATCATAAAGAAAAACTCTTGGCTTGAGCTTGCAGTTTGACATTCAGTGAGGACCTTAAATCTTTCAGCAGTGTTACTTTCTGCTAGCAGTAAAAGCTTACAAGTCTGGTAATGCTCTTACTACCTATGTTTTTAGGGATGAAAAGAAGTCCTTTTAGTGTTTGACAACAGAACAGTTTTTATTTCCCTAAAAGAGGCAGGGCAGGAGGGAAAAGAAAGAGGAAAAAAAACCAGCTGCAACCAACCTTGAAGATTTTGCAAATAGAGGATAGTAATGCCATGTGGTTATTACTAAAGCTAGTGGATGTGCTTTGTTTCTGTTTAGAGCTTTAGTTTATCATACTCAATCTGCCACTGCTTTCAGCTGTGAGCTGAGTCCTAGGAAGCTCATTTGTTACATGGTTTGTCATAGTGTACGTGTGTGTATAGTTTTGTTAGTGTCTTAGTCTGATTTTATCTGAATAAATAATAAAGTTTGCCTAACAGCATTTTTATTAAGAGAGAAAGAACCCAGAGTCCCAAAATATCTTTCTCTTTCTGACCTTTAGAGCCAAAATAAATATATCTGAGAAAAACTGGAGTGTTAAACTCTTGAAGATCAAACAAAATCCCAGTATAGGTCTGAGGAAAGGAAGGAGTTTCCCCTGAAATAAGTTTTACATGCCCACGCATTATCTCTGTTCCAAATGAAATAACCCTTGGTATGTGACAAGACAACCCCATTTTGTTGCTTCTCCAGTACTGTGGTTAATTCATTGTAGTTGTCCTATTTTCTCCCTATCGCCTCTCTCTGAATTTTTTTCTTCTTTTTTTGTTATCTCTGTAATTTTTCTCTTCACCCAGCTTTGGTTCTTTCCACTTACGTGCTCCTGCCTTTTTGGATTTTCATCCTATGCCAACTCATTCCACAAGTTTTCCTTTCTTACACTGTACTCTTTTGACTGGCTGAAATAGTGAAGTGAAAGCTTTAAATACTATAGGACCAGAATAGCATAGCCACCAGTAAACCAGTTATATTAAAGCTGGAGTAAACTGATTTTAATATAATCTTGTAAAAGTTACGGAGACAACCAGATTAGAACAGTGTTGACTTTATTAATATATACTCTACTGACCTGATTAAGAAATTCACTATAGAGTTAATTAAATAATAATAATAAAGAAATACAAGTGAATGATTAAAGACACATTTTAGAAACAACAAATTTACTGGAATAAAATATTGTAGAACAAACTACATAAAAACTGTAACTGGATGAAGATTAAATTGATTTGTCTTTTACATCTGTTTTGGATTTAAACAGCTAAAGTTGATTTATTTGGCTGGGATGGCTCTGGTGGCTATGTTACATAATGTGAATAAATAAAAGTTCGAAGCTGAATTCCTGAGACCATGACTGGGTTGAGTCAGAACTGAAAGGGATGGTACTATTCACAGGGACATTATAAGATAGATTGGTCAAAGCGATCTTCTCAGTTCAATAAATGGTCAAGCCTTTTGGATCCAGCAAAAGGCTGGTGTATACGTGAAAGTTATTTTCAGATTTATAATGTGATCAGAAATATTCCTGCTTTCTATAAACCTTGCACCTTGTGGTTGTGTTTAGTGTTCACCTACATTGAGTATAGCTGAGTTCTAAACACATGAAATACAGCTAACATCTGTAAGCAGGAAAGGTGACCTAACCTTAGGCAATTGTAGATGGGCACCACCGGCTCTGGAAGCTGTTGCTATGGGAAGGCTACCATCTGTAAAGCATGAACTAAAGAAATTCTCTTTTTGGCTGCCAAAATGATTCCCTTTCTCTTATATAAGTAAAGTACAGATGCATCGGGAACTAACACTTAATGGGGACCTAACCAGGCATTACATTTCTGCACAGAAACCTGGGATACACAAATTAATTACCCAGCTGAAAAGACTGTTTAATTTTGTTGAACATAAAATTATGTTTGAACTGTATATATATGAGCACAAATTTTTAACTGATGTGAAAATGTGGACTAAGGACTCATAGTCCCTCTATTTTGTATCATCATGCAGTATGCATCCCTCTATTTCTGATGCTAAAGGGGCAGGATGTAATTAACTGTTGCTTCTCCCCCCATAGCCTTAAATCATCACTACACTATATGTCTTTTATTTGTTTAGGAAATACAAAGCCTCATTAGATATCTGAATATACAGGTAAGTGCAGTAGATCAGAATGATTCTATGATCATCTAACAAAGTTCTGATCTCAGTTTTTGAACCTGTTTTTGTAACATTAGCTACATCAAATAATGAAATATCATTACTGTAATGCTCTGCACTGTTTTACGTCACCTTACCTTACTGAAACTCTCCTTTTTCCCTGTGTAATCTTCTAGTAGTACTGCAAATTCAGGATGATAACCTTTTGAAATTGATACCAGTGATGGTCTGTGAATTGGCTGTAACAGTGCACTGTTTAGTTTGGTTTAAAAATGTTTGATATTCTTATGCTGGCACGAATCTCCTATTGCCTTTTCCTGCCCCATTTTCCTTAACCTTGTCTTCTTAATCCATATTCAAACTCACAGTTGTTTATCCCTTTCTTGGTCACTCTGTAGTCTTTACTACCCTGAAAATCCAGTTTTCCTTGCCAAAAAGTATTGCTTTTCCCAATTAAAAAAAAAAAAAAAATCTTAGATATCAACTCAAATTTGTTGTAGAACACTGATATTCTCTCTTCCCCTTCCTCAAATCTTCCATCCCAGATTTACTGAGATTCCTTTGTGCTCGAGCTTGATAGCACAGATAGCACAGACTTTACCAACTTAGCCTCAGACTCTGCACCTGGAGCAAGAGGTGGGAGAATTAAAAGAAAGGACCATGGACATCCCAGAAGGTAGGATCAACAAAGATGAAATGTAAAAACCCCAAACCAGAAACTTTGTCATTTTTTTGGTAGGGCCATAAAATAACATGTTGAGCCAACTCATATGGTATGTTGTGGTTTCTCCGGATGGTCTGGTAGCTATTTCAGAAGTGGAGGCCAGATTGCTGATCTTTGTAAGGCAGAATGTTGCAAAAAAAGTCTGTTTGTTTGTGAGAAGCTTTAGTGATTATAACAAAGCAGGAAAGATACGCTTTCTGTACTACAAGTATTTGGTGTGCTTACCTACGTGATATAAATATAAAGCTAAAGTATTTTTAATTCTATGAAAAAAGCTGCAAAGTTAAATGTGAGTCTGGGATAGATTGTGAATCATGAATATATTTATTGTGTAGGACATAAGCCTACTTCGTGCTGTGCTGAAGCCCTTACTGGGCAGTACTAACTGTTGCAAAATACTTGCAAAATACTTGCCTATAGGTAGGTCCTGTGTTATACTTAACATCCCCCAGGTTCTATGTAGATATATTTCCACCATGATGATTTTTTTAAATTTCAAAACTGAATATGAATAATGTGATATAGTGTGACTATTTAATCTGAATTTTACTCTTTCACTAAAAGTACACTTGCTTAAAAATATTAAAGCATGAAGGATCAAGCTGATAGTTGGCTTATAACTGTGTTTAAGCTTTCATTTCCAAGTTTGTCTGGGTTGTGTTTAGTTTTGTATCTGTGTGTGATATCATAAATATCTAACAGATTAGTTAGGAAGAATTTCACATCTTTCTTTGCTTTCTGTCTTAGAAGAAGGGTGGTAAGGCCACTGGCTGCTGCAGGAGAAAGCTTACCATGTTGCCACCATCTATGTTACTGAATTGCATGCACATTAGAGGCCTGGTTTCATGTCCTGATTGTAAGACTCTGACTTTAGGCTTCTTGTGGAACTGGAGATGTGGGAACTCTAAGCAAAAGTCGTCAGCTGGAGTTCCCTAGCATAGGATTTGGTGGGGAGCAGAGGGGAAATTATGGGTAAATAAAGCTGGTGGTCATCCACCTTGTTTATTTGCCAGGCAGCATGTAGATAGGCAGTCAAAGTGGCTACAGAAAGCTCTGTCAAGTGGCACAGCAGAGATCACTACAGTGGGATTCTCCTGCAGTATGTCAAAAATTTGCTGTTTCTCCTCTCAAACAGAATGATTTTCTGTATTTGTTTGAACTGACAGATCTGTGTGCACTGCACAAGCTGCATTATGTTCCCTAGGCGTGTAGTTACTGTCATCTGTAAAAATCTTTATCCTAATGTAATTGTCACTCTGCTTGTCTATCTAGCTCATGAGATATTCCCGCTGGGAATACTCTTGATTGCCAGCCATCCCCTATTGCTTTTCATCCCTATTTTCACAGCCAGTAATGATCCTCTTGTTCCTCACAGCTCCTTGATTTCCACATTGTGTCTGTGCAGCTGTTACTCTCAGCCCCACTGTCTCCTCCTGTGGAACCAAGCAGTCTCTGTAAATTCTGCTCATCTGTGTCCATTGTTCTTTACCTTGAAGCGTCCCTGCAGACTAAGTTGCTCAGAATAGATCTTCTAGTCATCCCACAGTAGGTCACAGTGCCTGTCAAGACCAATATATTCTCCTGAATAACTCAATAGTGACATGCATTTCACAGATTGGGCACCTCTAATGCAGGTTTTAAATAGAGACTCTTGAATCTAGAGGGAGCACTTTCAGCTGTTAAGACCTTCAACACAGAGTAAAGAAACATAACCTTTGAAATCTCTAGAGATCCATTTGTACGAGATAAATGTAAGACAAATTGGTTCTCACTAACTCATGCTGAAAGCCTTCAAGTACTCAGTCATTCCACGAGCATTTGGTGGTGGTAATCTTAAACTCTTTGATAGCTGAGAAAAGTAACTATCTTTATAGACTGTCATATGTCTGTTTTTTTAGACTGTCATATGGAAAATAAGTTGGCTTATTCACTTCAATGGGCTTTGCATTGACCCTGGCACAATTACAGTACTTTTCCAGCTCAGTAATTTTCAGATTTTATGCACTGTTTGGTTTAAGGCAGAAACTTATGTATGCTGTGGGGCTAAAGAGACGCAGCCATTCGAGTAGTGAAGTGCTGCAAGCATAGAAATGGTTAATGTAGTTGCAGAACCACAGCGTGACAATATTTAAATTTCTCAATGCTTCACGCAGAATCACAAAATGGTTGGTCTTGGAATGGCACTCTGGAGTTCTTCTAGTCCAAATTCTTTCTCACAGAAAAGCAGAATGAGGTTGCCAGGGCCATGTACTGTTGGGTTTTGAATGCCTTCAAGGATGGCGTCAATAATATTATGTTTAAGTTTCTTTGAACTTGAGAATACAAAATGAAGATCGAGTTTATGCCCATCAAGTCACCTATGACCTCGATCAGTTGACTCACTTTCAAGTTCCTTTCAGAGTTCCTTCCAAGAGCTTTATTGACTCCAGGAACACTACTCTGCTGTTTACCTGTGTTTCCATTTTGACTTTTTAAAAATTTCGTTACTTCTACACGTAAATCCAAATTATTTTGTCATAAAATATGTTCCATTCGATACAGAAATTCTCTCTTGCTTCTTTGTTTCTAATACAGTTTGTGTAAAAGAATATTTTTATAAAAGTTTGTGTAGAAGAGAATCACAGAAGTATAAATAATAATATTGTAGTGCAACTCTGCAGAAAATATATACGCGCTCAAGTACTATTAATGATAATCTGGCTTTGTGCATTATTTTTACTAAGCTTTGCAAAAATAGAAGTGAATATGTAGTGTGAAAAGCTTCTGGTTAGTTCTCTGAGCCTTTTGATTGACAACTAAAATTTGATACTAGTCCTAGCTGTAAGCTGTTTCATGCCATTTACCTTATTTTGTTGGAATTCTGTCATTTTTACTTTTTTTTTTTTTTTTTCTGTGTTCCATGTATATCTGTAACTATGGAAACCATGAACTGAATAAGAGTGCAGTTGATGCTTTTTTGGCTCATCAAGGCAGCCAAATGTTCAAGTAATTAGGCAAAAGTTGTTTTTTTTTTTTTCTTTTTTTTTTCTTTTTAGGAAGGTTAGGAAAATGCAGAAAATAATTGATGAGATCATTATTTCTAGTGTATTCTAATGGTATATGATGAGGGAAGGTTGCTAAAAAACATGACTAGCAATTTACAGCTACTGCATTATCAGAAATAAATAAAGAAATTGACATTAATTCAGACAAGAGCAGTAAATTTAATAAAGAAACTTACGTATTAATTCATTTATGAGGAAATCGTAAAGCTTTCTGAAGCTATGATTATTGTTGGTACTTAGAATTTTTCAGTTACCGAGGAAGTAAAAGTTCCAAAGTGGAATTAGATAGTATGGACAAAATAAAGGAGGAGTGAGCACTCCAATATGCAAAAGATGATCAGTTTTTTTCCTCTACAGGAGCTGTGGAGAAAGCAAACCATTGAGATGTTTCAGATTATTGATTTTCAGAAAAAAAAGTTGTATAAGCCTTATTGTGACCCATGGATGATTAATGATTATACTGTCTAACACTTAAGCTTTTTGAGGGTTATCCTTTGTTTCCAAAAACGAAATCCTTACGACAAGATGAAGACAGTGCAAATGATTAAAAATTCTTGAACCTCTTTGGTTTTTAGCCAGGTAGGATGAGTCATACTTTCCTTCATTCCTTCATTCTCTTCTCCTTGTGCAGTAGCCTATTATGTCAGATTCTAAGTTTGGTAAATTTTTGATCGGTTTAGGTAGAAATAAAACTGGTTCTATCAAACTCAAAACTATTGCTGTGAGGAAGTTCGGATCCAAGGTTTCATAGATTTGCCCAAGACCTACTCTTGCTGTACAATCACAATTTTAACAGACTTATTTGCAGGTAGAGGGGATTTCAAGTTGTTGTAAATGTATTGGTGTGGATTTTTAAACAGAAACTCTGTCTTCTCCAGTAGCAAACATGATTTCTTCCTCACTTGAACTCCAAACGCATTCTCAGAGAAGTGCATTGTGATACTGACTGGATCCTGGCTATGTTCTATTTTAGAGATATTTCATATGGTAACTTTATATTGCCTGAATTAATCACTTCCAGCAATCAGTTTACTGCAGTGTTATTCTAGAAATGTTTAATCTTTGTAGAAGTTGTCAGAAGCTTTCTGAAGGATTGGCAGCTGTATGTGAGAGCTTTTGGCAGCAATGCATGTGTAGGAAGTTGATTGTTTTTTATTTTAATTTTATCTGAAGATGACTAGTAATGCTGTTTTAGCAGATATATCAACAAAACTGACATAAAAAGGACTTCTATTAACTGGACTTCTTGCTCCACTGTGCATTTTCTGTTTCTTTTTATGGCCAGTTTGTAACTGTAGATTTAGAAACTTAGGATGGCAGGATTATGATTTTTGAGATTCATATAGTTTTCAGTTACCTAAAAGTACACATTTGATACTGTTTGATGGCCTGTGGTACACGACACATGTACGTGGCTGGTAGATGTGCTATAACAGTAGTGGCAGGTTTATGCCCTTTGAATTGGTCTGTGGCAGCCAGTTGGGATATGCTGACTTGTCTCTGGTGGTGCAAACCTAGATTAAGCATGATGTTTCGTTTTATTTCATCATGTCTGCTTGACAGTGTGTTCTCGTTGGATCCTGTTGGCTGTGTTGACTAGATGTCCATTGACAAAACTGAGAACTTAAATAACTGTCATGCCAATAGACATTTCCATGTAAACACAGACATCTTCCTGTCATCCTCAATTGTACACATGAGGATTGATTTGTAAAGTTAACTTTTCAGTTAGCTGTGAAACGTGAGCAGAAATAGTATGTGGAACGCTACGTCTGGTACATGTGGGAAAATCTGGTGAGGTGGGCTTTTAAACATGCCTCGTGGATGCTGTAAGTCAAATATCTGAGTGGCATTGCAGATTTTAAGATGACAAATAGTCCCGTTAACAGTGGGTCCTCTTCTTTCAGGCATCTCTTGAAGTGCAGTTGCTATGTGTGTTCTGTGATGGTGATAAAAGATTGCACTGGGGTGTTTACAGGGCATTTACAAAGGTGCCTTTTTTTTTTTCCTTGAAATTTATAAGAATATAATCTCATGAAAACTTCTGTGCCTATGCAAAATGTAATTGCATTTGTCCTCTGGTGTAAAATAGTGTTGGAGTGTGAGGAGAAAAGGGGGAAGAAACCAATCAGCTGTTGGTGTAAGCTGCCTCATTTTCTTGGAAAGTTGGGATAAAAATATCTAGCAGAAATCCTAGTTTAAGAAGCAAGTCTGCTCTGCACAGAGTGGAAGAACAGGGAGTGCTAATATGGTGATATATCACAGTCCTGAAATGGCTGAGCCCCTTATGTCTGATGAGCATCAGTGTGAGCAAAGCAGTCCCCTCCCTGCTCAAAGAGGCAAGAAATAGACTTAATTGTCCTCTTGAACTGTTGTTCCGGAGGGGAGGCTGCAGCAAAAGGAAGACCTAGATTCCTAGGTTACTTCTGGCACTAACGAATTAGATTCTATTAGTATTCTATTAGTATTCTGGGCCTGCTCTGAGCTGGTAAACGGACAGAAAGCTACGTGACTTACTGTTGGTCTTCTGCCCGCTAGTAGTTCCTCATCAATTAAGTTTTCTTGGTGGTTTTTGAGCTGGAGTGTTCTGGAGATCATCTCCAGGAGACAATTAACGTGCAGCCACCTTGCTTTGAAGATCCTAGTATAAGTGCAGATTGTTTTGTGTCATTTTGCTTCAGTGCTCAAAAATGTTTGTGTAAGCATAATGTGCTGGTATTTGAGATGTTTTAAGATGTAGTTTTCTAAGAGATGGTAAGCCACTGCATTGGAGAAACATCTTTTCTCCATTTGACTCAATTTTTGATAACGTTATTTTAATTGCTCATCATATCCCTCCAAGAGAAAGATCGCTGAGACAAAAAATTAACCCAGCTAAAAAAATGCAGATTAATTTCTACTGTGTTTTTAAGTTCAGCTGGTTATTTTGACCTGACAGTCAAAGGAGGAGATGCAGTGGATTGTGTGATATGGTGAAGATGGAAGCAAGGAAGGGAGAGGACAAACTGGGATAGGGAGAAAGAAGAGCAAGTGAGGGGAAAAATGGTGAGAAAACCTTCAATTTTGGTGATTGAGAGACGTTGGATGTAATCAGCTGCCCACTTAATTTTGAAAAATTTATTTAATGAATGCTTGGTTTCACAAGCACATTCTCATTAGAAAGATACAATTGTTTGCTTATTTAGAGTTTGGACTTCTGAATGTAAGCATTGAAATAGACTTTCAGTTTCATTTCTTTATGTTTTCATGGAGTGTAGGAGTTACAACCCTTTAGCTACGGTTTTATTACAGGATTCAATTTGATGTAGTAGGAGATGAATGCAGTGCTTCTTACTGATTTGTTTGCTGCTTCTTTTCTGTAACCGGAGAAAAATGAAGTGTTATGTAGTTTAACTCAATTGTATGAATGGAAAGTATCATGAGATAAAAATTGATAGCATTCCTTCCCTCTGACTATAAAGCAATGGTGTAGGATGGTGGCACAGTTCTGCTGAAGTTAATGGAGTCTGTAGCAGAGAAAAGGGTCTGCCTAATCAGATCTGCTTGAAACAACTAGTGTCTTCTGGAGGTATATAGAAGAAGGTGGCTAAAGAAACACAAACAAAATAAACACAATAAACAGAAAAGGCATTGTGTAGACATCTTTCAGAAGGGAAATAATTCTGATAGTATGAAGGTTCAGTATAGCATGCCTTTTGGCCTGCTATATTAATGCACCTAATTATACCTAATTTCTTGTGTGTAGATGAAGCAGGATGTATGGGTGTTTGTGAAATTGTGAGTTTGCCATTTCTGAACTCTTAAAGGGTGAAGGATTGTACTCACAATGAAGCCTCATAAGTGTCTGGGCTTGGGTAAAGAATTCTGGGGAGTTCACAGCAACTTCAGTGTGAGTTTGGAGGCGCACAGATTTGGTATAAGATTTGTTTCCCTTCTAGTGCATGTTTGGAATGAAGACTACAAATTAGAATATGAAAGAAAAAGCCTTTTTCTTCAATCTAAAATATAGTTTTAAAATATTTAATCATAAAGAAGTGTTCTTATTTTCATAATTGAAAATGCTCTTTTTCTCTGTGTGCATGGTTGTATATATTGTTTACTATGGGCTCTTTCAAGTTGGAATTTCATGTTGTGTTAGTACAGGAATACTGTTCCTACTCATTGTGGATCACCAGTACCTGTAAGAGTAAGTTTGAGGAATATTTTTTTCTGTGAATGAAATAACCCATATTCCACTTGAAGGCAAGCATGGAATCCCTCTAGCATGTTTTCACGCAGCCTGTGAAGTTTTTGACGTGAATCTGTGTGGGAATTGACCCACCTCTGCTGAGTTCTGTATGTGCCACGTTGTTTCTGTTGTGCAGCAGTAACGCAGTAGATCCCTTTGCTGTGCAGTGCAAATGAACATTTTCCTGAGCTGTGCACATGAACTGTTTGGATGAGGAGCACCCCTTTCTTGGTTCACTTAAATAGCTTCGTGTGCAGCTGTGTGTTTATAAACCAGCCACAAACCCAATAACAACAACAAAAATAAAAAACCAAAAAAGCCCACAACCTCTATACATGTCTTGATTGACTCACTATAGTGCTGCATCAGAGCTCACCATCCAGAAAAAAGTAAGCAAACTACTTTTGACGTGACAGGCCAGAGGAAAATAGATAATGTAACACCCTTCATTTTACTGATGCATTGCATGGAGGCCCAGAAGCTACATTAGAGAACTGTAATCCTTCATCAGAGCATTTGTTTGGTTGCCTAACATCTGTGGATTGTTAAGATAAGTTATTACACAGACCTGCTTTCGTTTAGATTAGTTTGGATCACATCCCAGTATATTCAATCAGGATATAATTCCTGCATGCTGCTAAATTGCTTGCTCCACATACTTCTCTAAAAATGTTTTTCAATATACAGTTTTTATTTCTAAAAATGGTTTTATGTGTACGGTTTTATCACTGAAACTGTTACAGCACCTCAAGTTTTTGTGTTTTTATTATTATTATTTTTTTTCATTTTAAAGAAAAGCTCTTTTATTTTTTCTTTTGGTCTGAATATATCTCAAGGCAAATGTAGCATTTGTTAAGTCCTAAAGAGAATCCTGAAGAGGGATGGTAGTGTAGCTTCTTGTGAGTATAATGCCGATATTCTGTGTGTGCAGTCTGTGGTGATGGGTTTGTATTTTGTCTAAATTGTGCTATTTAAAGACATGAGAAAATGCTTTCTTTGTACTTAGATGTCTAGTATTTCTTTTTGTATTGTTTTTATTTGTATCTATTTGTGCATTGGCAGTTCCTATTTGTTTGGATTTTATAGTAGTTTTGTAAAACTAATTAAAATATCAAAGTGATTATGTAAATTAATGATAATTTTTGACGTTTATTACATGATTTTATACATATTTTAAATGATAAAATACATTAAATTGTAAATGAAGTCTGTTACTCCTTTAAAGTACTGGTGCATGCTTGCATCCACATGAAAGAAAATTAGAATATTTCAATTTGATATTAGTATTCCTTACCATTCCTTTAAACAAGCTTCGCTTTGTTAAATTTTTCATAAGTCTTTTTCAACTTTCCCTCTGAGTCAGTGATATGTAGGCCATGCCATATTTTTTTATTAATGGCTTGAGTTTATAGCACCAACATAAATTTTACACATAAATGTGTGTGCATGCACACACTTGCTGTCTAATGAGCTAACAGTTTTTTCAGAGCCTGTAAAGGCATTTCTGCGTGTGAAAATTCTTTTTCCTTTTAGCCTTGCTGGTATTTTGAATACCTATACTAATAATATCAGACTGAAATCTAATGACAGTTTGATACTGTTTTGAGATGCGTTCTAGATTAAGGAAATAGAATATTTTGGAATGAGGGTGTTTTCTCTTCAAGGGCCAGTATTTGTTTTGATGAATTTGCTACTCCTCTTGTCCTACTGAGAGTTATCTATCCATTTTTGACGTAAGACGTATTTTTTTTGCTGGAATAATTGTAGCTTTTTTTTTTTTTTTTTCTTTCTTTTCTTTTTTCTTTTTAATTAATTGATGTTTTTAAATTAGTATTTTACTATCCTTCCTACATAGAAGAAATGTAATGGTCCAGATGCAGGGAAAAGTCTGAGTCTTCTCAGTGTGGTTTGGTCAAACAGTAGAGAAATGGTGTTGGAAGTTGTAATGTATTCTTCACACCTAAACAGATAGTTTAAAACAATCTGTTCTAGGGTGTTTTATAAATAAATCTCTGTTATCTTATATGTGTTAAATGTCTAAAATTTTGATTTTACCATAGAAGGCATGTGCTTCCTTCCAAGCTAGAGAATAACTGCTTGCTGCCAGAGCTTTGTCCTGTTGTAGTTTCCTCCCTGTATAATAATATAAATATGTATGTATAATATATTTATATTTATAATATATTTATATATATTTATACATAAATATATTTATAAACAATCCCTGTTATGATTATTTTTCTGTTTTTTTTTCATTCTAAGTGTTGTATCATTTTACCACAGTTGTATAATCCCTATGTTGACACAAAATAGTTTAAACGTTTTTCACTCATTCCTTTACTTCTTTCCACATTCAACTCAGGTTTTTTTTTTTCCATTTTCCTCTTTAGTTTTCAACCTTACTTTCCTTTCATATCTAGCTTTATTTCTGAAAAAATTCCTACCTCATGTATTCTGTATGCATTTTGTGTTTGTTCTTCACTTCAAACGCTCTTTTTGTCCCATCTACTAAAAAAAAAAATAATAAAAAAAAAATCCCAGACTTCATTCTGCTCAAGAATCTTTTATTTTTTTGCTGGTGATTCATTCTTGCATTTAAGATTGTGTTCTGTAGTGTGTAGACCTGAAATGCCCAGTCTTGCTCTATTGTATGTGCTCTGATTACCTCTGTGTCTGAAACTTAAGCAAAAATCCTATGCAGCACCACTGATGAATTCAGCTTAATTGTGATTGTCAGGTCTTTGTTTGTTTGCTTATGATTTATCACTGTAAATCAGAGAGATGGTTTTTGGTCCTTTTGAAGTAGTACAAAATATGATACTGTTGGTGCATTGAGTTCTCTATTAGTAGGTTTTATATAGGTCCTTCCTTACATTTCTGGTAAGTAGCTGTTGCGGACGTAGCTAAATGTACATGCAGTAAATGTTGAGTTTATGGAATAATGTTATGTGGTACAAAGGAAAATTAAAGGGAAATTCCGTGTCACTTTCTGTGGCAGTGGCTGGACGAGCAACGGGACAGAGCTCTGTCAACCAGTTCCAGGTTTTGCCCAGCCTGGTGGACCTCACCACAGCCAGCATACAGTCACTTTGAATCGAGGGAGCTGGGGCTGGGCTGAGGAGGGTTGCTATACTGGCATATATTGACAGCATATTTTGGAGAAGCTTGCAGAGCATGTGCCTGTAGGATGCCTGGCTCTGGCCAGTGCAGGTAGCGCTTGGAGAAGCATGTTTGAGCACTGGCATGAGCACAAACCTCATCAGTTTAGAGGAAATGGGAGGCCGTAGCTGACCATGACAGAGTGAGCATGTGCTTCTGGGTCTGAGGGATAGCTGCACTGACTCTTCTTGTTGTCTTTAACTAGGTTATGTGGGTATGCAATTTATGTCGAAAGCAACAAGAAATCTTAACAAAATCCGGAGCGTGGTTTTTTGGAAGTGGACCACAGCCATCACCCAGCCAGGATGGAACACTGAGTGATACGGCAACTGGTGCAAGCTCTGATGCACCGAGAGAAAAGAAAGCCAGGCTTCAAGAGAGGTCAAGATCACAGACTCCTTTAAGTACAGCAGCTGCCTCATCACAGGAGATCTCTCCTTCCACTGTTCAATCCGATCAGAGGAAAGGAGCTGAAGTATCGCAGCCAGCTATGGGCCTGGAGCAAAAGCAAGTTTCATCAAGGTCTAGAAGTGAGCCTCCAAGAGAGAGGTAAGGCTTTCTGCATTCGCAGAACCTCGCAGTTATAATACTAGTGCCACAGCGTTACACAGGGCTTTTGGCTGGTCTGTATGTGAGTCTAGAGCCATGCAGGGATGAATTGATTCACTTACCAGGAAAGAATTAAGTGTACATAAGCAAATACATCATCTGAAGTGTGTTGGTTTTTTTTTTTGGGGGGGGGGAGGGGGATTATTTTTTTTTTTTGAGCAACAGAAGTGGAGGGGAAGAGAGAAAGTAAATAAGTGGTTTTTTTAAAGCATATTTTGACATACACTTTTAATATTGAATATTGAACATTCATGAAGAGCAATGATTGCACCATCTTGAAGTCAAAGTAAATTGTTTGAAAAACTGAAGCCAGCCAGAAAAACTATTATATATTTTAAAGGGGGGGTATAAGAAAAAAGGACACAGACTCTTCATCAGGGGTCTGTTGTAACAGGACAAGGGGAAATGGTTTCAAACTAAAAGAGAAAAGATTTAGATTGGATATAAGGAAAATGGTTTTTATACAATAAGGGTGGTGAGACATTGGAAAAGGTTGTCCAGAGAGGTGGTGGATGCCCCTTCCCTGGAATCATTTAAGGCCAGGCTGGACAGGGCTCGGGGCTACCTGATGTAGCTGTAGGTGTCCCTGTTCACTGCTGGGGAGTAGGACCAGATGGCCTTTTCAAAGGTCCCTTGCAACCCAAATGATTCTATGATTCTATAGTTTAAGTGGCTAAATGAGTAAATTCCTGATCTGCACTGGTTATAATGAACTGGGCAAAGAATGTTAAATGAAGGGAGGATAATGTGATGAATCACTTGCTGCTCTGTTGACTGCTGACTGCCAGATGATGGAGCAAATGAGGAGGGGCCCTGTGGCAACAAGATAAGATTATACTGTGGTAGATTCTCCCTTGAATAAAAAAATTCATCATTCTTTCCATGGCTTTTCGAGCTGAAAAATGAATGAGGAAGGATGGCTAGTAACCTATTGTGTGGTTAAGGTTAGTGCTAATTTAACAGGAGCAAAACTCCAGTTAGGATTATGCGTAGGTAATAATAGCAACCAATACCTGATGCCTTCCCCTGATTCTGTTCACTCTTTCTTCCCCAAAGTTGAGAAGGGCCACAGAACAGTCATCATGCAGTTGAAGGACACTTTTAATGCATCAAAAGGATTTCTGTTTCTGCTTTGCTATCCAAAAATGAGATGGCTGTATCAATAATGCAATAACAATGTCCTCTACTTTTACTGAGACTTTCAAAGGAAGTCCAATGCTTTTGAATGGGGAACACTAGTGATGAGCCAGCATATTGCCAACAGCTCATGAAGAAGACAATGGAGGAAAAAAGGGGACAGGGTCTTAACTTGGATCAGATGCATCTTTGACTGTCCCATAGAGTACATATGTGGAAAATCTATGATACGTAATCCGAAAATGTATCGATGTGGAAGGAAAGAGGAAAGGAAAGCTCAGTGCCACAAAATCAGTCCTATTGGCTTTGGCTTGGCGCTGTATATTGGAATATCACTGTATGTGTATTGCAGTATTTTATGCAAGTATTCATTTGTGCATTAATTTTTTCAAATTACCGTATTCCTTTTTCATTGTAGGAAGAAGACGTTGGTTTCAGACCAGAATGGCAAAGTTGTAAAGGGTGAGCGTAAGCGTGTGCCAAAAGCCTCACTTCAAAAAGAAGGACCAGCAGGTGATAGGGAACGTAAAGAAAGGCATGAAAATAGAAGACTGGAAAAAGGGAAGTCACAAGACTATCCCGACTTGCCAGAAAAACTTGAGGAAGGCAAAGTGCCTGATGATGAAAAACAAAGGAAGGAAGATGAATATCATACTCGGTACAGGAGTGACCCCAATCTGGCAAGATACCCTGTTAAACCACATCCTGAGGAACAGCAAATGCGCATGCATGCCAAGGTTTCTAAAGCACGGCATGAGAGAAGACACAGTGATGTAGCTTTGCCACACACAGAAATGGAGGAAGCGGAGGTACCTGAGAATAACTTAGGAAAACGCTCACAATTACAGGGAACTCAGGACAGAAAATCTCTTGTGGAAACTCAGAGGTCGTACTCTATAGACAGAACAGGTGATGTAAGAATTTCTGTTTCTAAACAATTAACTAATCATAGTCCACCAACTCCCAGGCATAGTCCAGTTCCCATAGAGCACGTAGAATACAAGAACCACGATACCTTTAAAAAACAGAGCCGCCTTGATCCTAGCTCTGCTATTCTCATGCGAAAAGCAAAGCGGGAGAAAATGGAGACCATGCTAAGGAATGATTCCCTTAGCTCTGACCAGTCGGAATCAGTGCGGCCATCCCCTCCAAAGCCTCATAGAGCAAAAAGAGGCGGAAAGAAAAGGCAGATGTCAGTTAGTAGCTCAGAGGAAGAAGGGGCATCAACACCAGAATATACTAGCTGTGAAGATGTGGAGATAGAAAGTGAAAGTGTCAGTGAAAAAGGTAAGGACCTTTATCTATATTATGCACATGGCCATGGTTTTGGGGAAAAAAAAAGAACAAACCAAAAACCAACAGCTGTATTTTACTCTCTCTTTTGCCTCATTTTTGAACATACACCTTTGTTTCTCCCCTTCCTGTTTTTGTTTTTTTTTTTCAGCTGAGAAGTTTCTTATACTTGTTTACATTTGGTTTGCAATGTTTCCTTTTGCATTTTTAGATGAGGTTGTTACAAAGTAGTATGAACTGATGACTGCTAATTTTCTTCCCTCTTTGACAAGAATGGTTACAGTTTAACAGTTCTAATTTATTCTGTTGATGACATTTGTACAGTTGGTCGTTGCTTTGTCCTTTTGCCTCTCTGCAGAATAATTTTCTTTGAATGAATTGAAGTTGAAAATGAGTTCTGTAACAATCTGAGAACGTTGTAAAGTGTCATAACCTTACTTATACCCCTCAGTTTTAATGTATGAGACATTTTAAGACATTTTTTAAAATATCAAAGATCTTTTAGTTTACTGTTAACAGTGGTAGACTATGCAGCACAGAGAATTTTATACAGGAAAGAGAACTACCTTACCTATTGTCTAGATGATTTTGATCTGAAGTTTACAAGTTTGCCTATGTTCTGTTACTTCAGTTTGACTTTGTGTTGCTGGTAATACTTAGCAGTGAGGATTTGGTGTAGTCCACTGCATACTTGTAAGCAAAGCCTTTCTTCTTGCTAAAGAGGTTAATCGAATTTATTAATGGTGAGTAGATAAAATTAGGATCACCAGGAAAGGCTGTGATAGATTACTGTCTGGTTTGTAACAGCAGCTTGTCTTGAAGTGGCATTATATGGAGCTGAATACTTTCTGTATCTCTCTGGAAGCAGTAGCTGGCTCTTTAACTATCTGTGTTTGTAACTTGAAAGGTTTCTGCAGGTGTTCATACTCAAAATGCCAATGGCATATCTGCATTCCCTTTTATATCCTGGCATGTCTTTGATTCAGATATGCTAATCTGTCTGTCTGTCTTTATCTGATGTTGTAGTCTCCTGACATCCCCGTATGCATATTAGAAGACATCTGTTTTCCACCCCATCTGAATAACTGTTTGTTTAACTATAAGTATAAACTTTTCCATTCAAAATAGGGAGGCTTGTTTTTCTGCTCATTTTTAAGGAGAAGAGGCGGTGAACTTGCCCATGAAGTCTTAGTCCACTTACATATTAAAAAAAACAGAAAGAAAAAAGAATAAAATCTAAAGAAAGCAAAAGAAAAGAAAAAAAACAACAACTCTTTTTGCATGTGAAGGATGTTTGGAAATGTTGTGGAGTTTGAATCCTTCGAGTTACTCAAAGCCTAAACGTAGAAGGCCTTGAGCAACCTATCCTAGTTTGCTCTAGTTGACTCCACTTGAAGCAAAGGGATTTGAACTGGGGACCTCAGAGATCCCTTCGTGTGAGTGTATGTCTATGCAATACATTAATACCAGAAGGGTATCTTTACATTTATTAGGCATGATGTAAAGCTCTTATGTTTTTTGTTTGCTTGTTTGCTTTTTTGTCCAATTATTTTTAGAATTAATTTTTCATCAGTTCTTGAAATAACCTGCAGTATTTTCTGAGGACAGATGGAAAGGCAGGACATTCTTACTAAGAAAACCTTTTAGAAATCTTTTCATATATTAAAGTGAAAAAAAAAATATTCTTCAGTAGTTATTAAGAGGACTCAAAATGATGAAAAAATACCGCTATTGTAACTGTGATCAGAAACCCATCCCCTGTGATTTAACAGCATAATCAAAGCACAATTTCATCCACCATTCCATTAGTGCTTTGCTGGTAATGTGTGAGAGTTACTACGTAGGTCCTTAGTTGTAGCTCTTTAGTTTGTAAGCCCTGAAGGGTCTGGACCATCCTCTCCTCTAAGTCACCAACTCTGTCAGAAATCTGGTGCCAAAATAATATAATATAAATGGATTTAGAGTGATAGAGTTATTCTACATAAATTTTGAACTTTGTTAAACCTTACCAATAAATCCACTACACAAACTGCTTGTAGCCCTCTAGACTCTTAGATACAGCAACTATTAGAGAACTATTACTTTTTGTTGTTGTTGTTGTTTTTGGTTTTTTTTTTTTGGCAACAGCCAAATTAGCTAAATCTTACAGGGAACTTGATAAACTTGAAAAGTGGGCCCTTCTGAACCTAATGATGTTCAACAAAGTGCAAGTTTTTGCACTTGCGTCAAGGCAATCCCAGATATGGATACGAACTGGGAGAAGAGCTTCATGAGACTAACCCTGCTGAGAAGGACATGGGGTCCTGGTTAATGAAAATGTTTCATGAGCCAGCAGTGTGCACTTGGGCCGATGGTATCCTGGGCTTCATCAGAAGAGGAGTGGCCAGCAGGGTGAGGGAGATGATTGTCTGCATCTAGTCTGCCCTTATGAGGCCCCATCTGGAGTACTGCATCCAGGTCTGAGGCCCCCAGCATAGGAAAGATGTGGAACTGTTCTGGGTCCAGAGGAGGGCCATGAGGATAATCCAAGGGCTATAGCAGCTCTCCTATGAAGACAGGCTGAAGGAGCTGGCCTTGTTCAGCCTGGATTAGAGAAAGCTGTGGGAAGACCTCATTGTGGTCTTCCAGTATTTAAGAGGAGCTTATAATCAGGAGAGAAATCTACTTTTTACTTGAGTATATACTGATAGGATGAGAGGGAATGGTTTTTAAACTGAAGGAGGGCAAGTTTAGATTAGCTGTTTGGGAAGTTTTTAACAGGGAGTGGTGAGGTGCAGGAACAGGTTGCCTGGAGAGATTTGAATGCTCTATCCCTGGAGGTGTTTAAAGCCAAGCTGGATGGGGCCCTGGGCAATGTGATCTAGCACCTAATCTAGCAGCTGGCAACCCTGCATGTGGCAGGGGGTTGGAACCTGATGATTCTTGAAGTCCCCTCCAACTCAAGCCATTCTGTTATTCTATGATTCCATGATTCTACGATTTTTTTTCTCCTTTTTCAGTACGAGCCATTTGGTTCATATATGTAACACAGTTCATAATTGTTTTTGTTGAAGCTGAACAGAAAACTTACAAACAGTATTAGATGAAATGATTTAGGAACCCAGCTGTGAGATTTATTTCCTGATGCATGTTAACTAGAGGTTTTAATTTTCATTGTCGAGATGAGTTGAATGTGATATGGGAGACTTCACAATTCTTATCCAGGTACCTTAATTCTCCACAAAATATTCTCTGCATTAGCCTGTCTTCTGAGCATAAAAAAACCTCTGGAAGTGTAATTTAACAAGTTCATCACTCATAATTATTTAATATAGATTACTTCAAAATTACCTTTACTTTCCAGAAAATAAATGCCTTTGAGAATCCAATGCAATTTTATATCTTTGGTGGAGGACTCAAAAAGTTATGTAGCATTTTTCTGTTTTTCATTGGCTGATGAAGGCTGCGCTACCATTCAACAAGACCAGGACAGATTGGAGAGTTGTGCAGGGAGGGACCTGATGAGGTTTAACAAGAGCAAGTGTAGAGTGTTGCCCCTGGAGGAATAACCACATACGCAGGTTATTATATGGGTTAGGGGATGACCTGCTGGAGAGGAACTCTGTGGTAAAAGACTGGGAGTCCTGGTGGAGAACAGGTTGACCGTGAGCCAACAGTGTGTCCCTGTGGCCAAGAAAGTCAATGGTATCCTGGGTGCATTACAAAAAGTTTGTGGCCAGCAGGTGAAGGGAGGTGATCTTCCTCTACTCTGCCCTGGTGAGGTCACATTTGGAGTACTGTGTCTGGATCTGAGCTCCCAGGTTTAAAAAAGACAGGGATCTCCTAGTAGTAGTCCGGTGGAGGGCCATCAAGATGATAGAAGGCTGAAGCCTAGGGAAAAGAATGCTGAGAGGGGATCTGATCAATGTTCTTAAATATCTCAAGGGAGGTGGGAGGCAAATGGATGAGGCTTCTTAGTGGTGCACAGCGATAGGAGGAGTAATAGCCTATAACTTGAACATAGGATGTTTCATACAAGCATGAGGAAAAAGTTTATGGGTAAGGATTGCTCAGAGAGGCTGTGCACCTTTCCACCTTCTATGGAAATATTCAAGACCTAACTGGATGCCTATTTGTGTGACCCACTGTAGGGTACCTGCTTTGGCAGGGAGATTGGACACGATATCTCTTGAGATCCCTTCCAACCTGAGATTCTGTGAACTGTTTAGCAGTGTCCAAAACTGTTATCTAAGATTTCCTTTTAAAAAATACTTCACCCTTTAGAAGGCATTATTAGTGTTTGTTTAATCATTTTTATTTTATTATTAATACAGGCTGTAGGAATTCTTATTCTTAAATCCATAATAGTTGAGCATTATATGTAACACCAACCTAGGAAGGCAAAAGGAGTCCTCTTAGGAAGCATAAACTGCATTTATACTCTCTCCGTAGACTTATTGGGATCGTATAAACCAGGCACTTACAAATGCAATCCAGACCTAATTTTAAAACAGAACATCTTCTGCCTAATGTCATCCGTGCAGAGTTCTAATCAGATTTGGTGCAAATTGAATGAAAACCCTATTCTTCTAAAGTTCTACGTAAGTTCTTATTTCTAAACTAATAGATTTGTGTTGACAAGTTTGTGCTTAACTTTTTATCCCACTGTAGTTACAAGAGGTGTTTTCAACTTCTGAGGAGATGCTGAAAACTGCTCATGTGCTTTAATGTGAATAGGTGTAATGCTTTCACATTTTGCATAGTCATTTTTTCCTGTTTGCTTAAATGTGCATTTTGTTCACATGGTTGAGGCTTGAAAATATGCTTCATAGTTAGGTGTTGATGGCAAACTGGAAGGAACCTAAGTAGAGCTCACTTTGTGTTACTCGCAACCTTGTGAAGTCTGCAGTAGGGCTTTGTGCTTGGGGTGCTCCTGGAGGAAGGAGGCAGAAATCCAATCCTTGCCCCACCAATTTCTTCTTCTATAATGCTGGCATCCAAAGTAGGGCATGCGACAGGGTGTATAAATGGGCTGAAAAAAGCGTCAATCACAGAAAGGCTGCAGAGAAGAGGAGGCTGGTTTTATATGTTCTTAGCTGAGTATTTTCACGTAGGTATTTTAAATCTGTAATGTAGGCAAGTCAAGTCCTACTGTAACATCTGCTGGTGTATTTTTACATCTGTTCACTGGGAGAGTTGGGCATGAAGTTTTAAAATGAGTGGAATTTGTTTAAATCTGTGACTGAGCTTTAACTTCAAGTAAAATACTCTTTGCTATGGAGATTACTAGTTCTTAAAAGTTAGTTCCAATTTACATTCTGGAAATCAAATCTGCATCTGATTTAGATTTTAATGAAACTACAATCTAGCTCTAGTTTCAGAATTTTGATCGGTGTTAAACTATTCAGTACAATTAGTACTCTGTAAAGTAGTACTGATATAAAATATATAAAATATAATATAAATAAATAATATAATATAAAATATATAAAAATATAAAATAAAATATAAAGTAGTACAAGTATCTGAAATTACGTATAACTCCATAGCCATTATAAGTAAGTGCTTGTTAAATTAGTGTTGGACAGTGAGAAATCTGTTCTGTGTACTTGCAATTAAGTAAAGTGCATGCATGCATATGCAAATGAAACAAGCTGAACATAACTGGAAAAAAGGGTCCCAATGCTTCCCTGAGATACATAGCCATGTAACTGGCAGTGTTGCAGCAGATACGTGACTGAATTCTCCTGGTAAAGCATTTTTGCTAGTTTTCTGTAAGAAGGTTGCGAACTGCTGTAAGCTTACATCAAAACTTCCGAGATAACAGGCAATTTGTTCTCTATGGGCTCAGGCTGTATGTAAAATACAGGGTGGGAATGACTTGCACTTAGAGAAAAAACAAAGCCCATAAAAATAACTCACAAACTCAAATTCAAGTAGATAAAGATTCTTCTGGGTGTTCACTCTTTCTGACAATTTTTATGTAAACTCAGTGAGCCTAGTCACCATGCCCAGGTAGGTTTAGTTATCTCTCTTGGGGCAGGCACATGGAATTGCCAGTAGTGCTAAAGCAGAGCTTGTGGAAGGACAGAACTGCCCCCAGGGAACTGGAATGGAAAGGGGCTCTTAGGAGTAGGTTCAGCTGCTATGGGCTCTTTTCCCACTGACAAGATGCTCTCAGATCAGCTGTACACGAAGTTGATTAATCTGTTCCAGTTACCCAGTTTTACGTATCACTGCCAAAGAAGTCTTAGGGAATGGCTGTTCATCCAGGCCACTGAAAGGAGGCACTTCAGAAGACATTAATTTTTGTTAGTGAATTTTTTTTTTTTTTTTTAACAAACAAATTCATCATTTGCATTTAGACTTCTCTTCAAGCCTTTCTTTTAAAGTTCTTTTCTATAAGCATCTTTGTCTTGTTTTAAAACAGTAACAACAAAAGCAAAATAAACCCACAACAAATAATGGTATTAACTTAGGGCTTATTGTCAGAACGTCAGTTGTATGCACTATGGTGGGCCTAATCTTACTTTGACCTAAAAAGTTGCTATAAGGATTAGGAATGAATTTTCTGGCTTAAACGTTAAGCAAATGCTTAAGCAAAAAACATGCTCAGTGTTTAGCCCAGCTTATAGATGTGTTGGATATTTGTTTGTTTGGATGATATATAAAATTTCAAAAGTAACAAAAATGCTGTTTAATAGATATAGGTCTTTCAGAATGAAATCAGCACATATGGTACTGCTCTAATTTCCATGTTTAAGTCTGAAATTTTTAGAATTAAAGGATATGGGAGAAATCTGAAAGAAAAAGAGGGAATGTAAATTAAGTTCAGACTTGTCCCTAACTGGATGAGAGAATGAACTAGTGATCCCTAGATGTCTTTCACCCATGTCTGTACACCCCTTCAACCACAGCCTGTACGTGAATAATTTCAGGAGCAGCATTAACTTTTGTTACACTTTGCAATGGGGAAAAGAGTTGAAAAGTGTTGTAAGTTAAATAAGTAAGTAAAATAAATGGAATTGTGTTAAAGAATTTTGGTAGGGTGCTGCAGCTGACTCTCATCAGAAGCTATAATGACATTATTGCTATTGGTCAAATCTGTTTTTGCTGGAGCCCAGGTTTGCAGACTATAGTGGCTTTTGCTGTGGTTACTCCTCAGGCAGGCAAATTCAAGTGCAGGTTAGATGCTTGTCTTTTCTGCCTATAGTTTGTAACATTGAATTGGTCTGTGCAGTCCATTTTTGTGAGCTCAGGCCTGTACCTGAGCACAGCTGTCAAAAGTAGGTTTGTCATACCAGCACTTCATACCAGCACTTCATCCCTCTTCCCTTTCAGGTAGGGAAGAGACTTTGAATGTGTGTCTTTCACATCCACCATGCTATAGGGCACGAGAGTTGGGAGAAGTCTGTTTCTATGGAAACTTTAAAAGAACAGCTTAGAAATAATAGTTAAAGTTGGCATCATTATTGCTCAGTAAATTAGGAAGTTGGTATGTACATACCGGTTACCATTTTCCTGAAAGCATCTGTTTTTCATTGACAGTTGAATGGATAAGCAAATAGTTTGAAATAGGGTTAGGTTAAGAAGACCTTTGACTTTAAAAAGACTATCTAGCAGATCCTTTATAGATATTTTAAGTATTGCACTTGTCACAAAGAAATAATAGATACTTCACAAAATCTCTTTTTATATTGAAGATAATTCATCATCCTGTGATGTCAGAGGAAATCTAGAAGACGTAAGTCTGTAATTCTGACATTACAGCAGTGATTGTTGTAGATCCTCTTCAGTCAAGGAGGATTATAAAGATGATCAGTCTGAGAAGATGCTGTTGGCTTTTTTTGTGAAGATTAGGTAACTGATATTCAATATTGCAATATTACTGGATGATGAAAGATAGCAAAGATCTAAAGTACTGCATCAGTGAGATTTACAAAATATTTCTGAACAGTTGCTAAGTTCCTTTGCTTCCACTTGAATTCGTTCAAATCAGAGTTTGAACTAAAAGAAAGTTTGAACTAAAAGCCATGGAGTAGCGACAGCATGACATTGATGTATCTGAAGCTAAATAAAAAGCCAAACTTAGTAGCTTCATCATGTGCCCTGTTGATGTGTCTGCATTGTTTCTACTTTGGTGCATTTTTTTGCCAGACGACTAAGTGTATAAACAGAATGCATTCATACCTGAACTGAAAGGAACATTTATGAACTGTAACAAGCATGGTGGGTGTTTGGGGTGCAGACAATGGCTTAGGAGCTATGTGTCTTTTTCATCACAGTCATCCCTCTTCTCAAGTTTTGGTTTTCTGAGAAGTTATGAGAAATGGCATACCAAACAATGTTGAAAAGTAAAATGTAGAAGCAGCACAAAAACATTTTTGGATATGTATGTATACATTTGTGTGTGTATGTATTTCCTTGTGTGTATATATATATATAAAAGAAAACACCATTTTAAATGAAAAATGGTGAATGATTGTCTTTGAAAAGTTGTATTTTGCCAAAGAATCTGAAAAAATGAAATCTCTATATTGGGCAATACCTGACTGAAAAGAAGATACGCTTCTGCTTTGAAAATACACACAGAGAAAACAAAAATCTTTTAGTTAGTTATATTAATGTCAGCCAAACTCTGCATCTAAACCTATCAGATGCAGGTATATTTTCTCCATCTAGTTTAATGGTGGATGCACAGCCAAAGTCCATCGTAAGTTACACTCAAGTTTTCTGTGATCCTAGAAGTATGTTTTATGGTCTGGAGTATGGCTAGCTGAGCAAAGCACAGGCTTGATTCCTCCCAAGAAATCTTTGTTGTGATACTTCTTTGTATCACTAACGTTTTGCCACCAGTTGAATTTAATACTTTTGCCTGTAATTTATGGAGTCAAATGCTTCAGCTTTCCAACCATCTTGTATTTCCCCTGTCAATCCATCTCTCTCTGATACAGTGACAAGGATATAGCTGGTTGAAAGTCTTGCTACAATTAGCAGACTTAAGAAAAAGTGCTGTTATCCCTTGTCTACAGGTCCAGTTATCTCACCAAAGAAACAAGTCAGGTTGGTCAGGGGTGAGTGATTTGCCTTTTATAAAGCTGTGCTGGTGGTTTTCAGTCACCTTCTTGTTCTTCATATGCTCGCAGCTGCATTCCTGCAAATGCATGCATGATATGGAAATGACAATTAATAAAAAAAGACAGGAAAGAAATCCCAAAGAGTTCAGTCTCTCTTAAAAGATTTGAGATTTTAGGACAAAATTAATGGCAAGCTGAATCAAGGTCAGCACTATGTCCTAGCAGCCAAAAGGGCCAACTGCACCCTGAGGTGCATCAGATCTAGAGTTACCGGCTGGGTAAGAGGCGTGATGGCACTGCGCTGTGTGCAGTTTTGGGCACCATAGTATGAGAGAGATATACAAATAGCAGCCAAAAGAGAGCTAAGAAGATGAAGTGTCCAGAAAGCAATAAGTATGAGGAGCACCGAGCTCCCTTGGTGTGCTGAGCCGAGAGCAGAGGAGCTGAGGGGAGGCTTCATGGAGGCTGCAGCTCCTCACAGGGAGCAGAAGGGCAGCGCTGAGCTCTGCTCTGTGTGACAGCGACAGGGCCTGAGGGAATGGCAAGGAGCTGCGTCAGGGGAGGGGCAGCTGGGGGTCAGAGACAAGGTCTGCACGGCAGGGCTGTGGACATGGAACAGGCTGCCCAGGGCAGTGGGCATGGCACCAAGGTGCCAGAGTTCAATCAGCGTTTGGACAACACTCTCAGACACAGTGTTTGATTCTGGGTGATGCTTTGTGGGATGGAGGTTGGACTCGATGACTGTGGGTCTCTTCCAGTCTGGGATGTTCTGGGTTTCTATGAAACATTTTGCATCTGTTTTTTCATCTGTTGTGGTGGATGGATGTATGAGAGAAGAGAGCATTCAGAATCCAGGCTTGGCACGTTCTTTGGAAAATGAAGCACAGCCTCAATTCTGACCCTAGCCAAAGAATAAGAGGTTCTTCAAGGAGAAACATAGGATGGTCAGGGGAGAGTGTGAGGGAGGGTGTGTTGTGGTAACGCTGGCCACTCAGCATGGTCTGCCTCTTGTTCCTTTTGCAAGAAATGCTCTCCAGCTTCAGGAGGAAGCTGTACATGTGTTCCCTGGCCAGTAGATGTCCAGATAGTCATCTTCATGATATGTAAAGACTGTCCATTGCCCTCCTTAGAAGTGTCATTTCCTAACAAGGGCATGGCAGTGAAAAAGCAGTGCAAACAATGTTGTCCTTCTGCTAGTGCTATGCTGGAACACTGAAAGTCAGCAGTGACCTGGAACATCAGCAGCATTTCTGTTGCTACTGGACAGTGTGTGAAAGGCAGCATTCAGTAACTAGGTTTTGATCCAGAAAAAATCTACTTCACTAGAAACATATTTTTATTCATACTGGGATGTATATATATACATATATATATATGTATATATATATTTATACATATTATAATATGTATAAATATATAAATATAATAAATATGTATAATTATATAAATATATAAACATTATATATTATATTATAATATAATTATTATATATATTATATATAAATAATATATATGAATAATATATATTATATATATATTATTTATATATATGTAATTATATATAATATATATATAAATATAATATGTATAAATATATAAATATAATAAATATATAATATATAATATATATATTTAAAGATGAAATAATTGTGAACTCTAGTAAGATTAATTACTCATATTTTTTCCCTTAGAAGTTTCTCTTTGCAGAGAGTTTTAAATATGTTAGTTTTCTCCACTGTGATTTCTGAACAGTTAGCTTATTGTTTATTTGTTTTTTTCTGCTGTACAGTATCTAAATATGCTACTGAGAAACAAATACTTTCAGCATGGAAAGCTGTTTCTGCTCAGAAAATAAGTTCATTGCTTTAGGATTTGAATATGATTAAGTTAGATAAAATTCTCTAGAGATCAGATAACTACAGCTAATAAAATTTGCTAATCTTTCCCCTGTATGCTGGGATACATATTGTGATTTTCTCTTTAATTTTGAATATGTAATTTAGAAATCAAAATACTATTTGTTTTTAATTTAGAATATATTTTTATTTTTTATTTTTCGTGCACACATTATATAAGAGAAATGTTAAAATATTCCTTTAATTTCTAAAAGATACAGTAATTTTTTTCATGGACCGTTGCATTTTTGAGAGTAAAGCTACAGCTTGCGAATTTTTATGTAACTTAAAGCAGCCATCTGATTGCTTCGTTTACGCAGTTCATTAGAACTTGTTCAGCACACCACTGCTGAATATAAATAACTGCAGCAGTGCTATTGATTCCTGAGCCTATGGGTACCACTGGCTTCCAAAAACACTAAGAAACTTCTCCCCTGTTCTACCCAGGGAGGGAGGAACTCTTTTTTTTTTTTTTTTCCTGCTTTATTTCCTGATGAATTGTTAATTCTGGATTCCTGAAACCATTAGCTGTTTCTGGAGACTGAAACTCCTCGTTGCTGCAGTGAGCATGTATGAACTAATGCAGTAATCGATGCTTGCACTCCACTGCAGAAATCTGTTTGGATGACAGGAGCTCTCATAGCCCTGGTTGGTGTCACCAGTGCTGAATGTTTGACGCTGCAGAAAAATTTGGCTAAGGATCGGGACGCAAGGACCTTAGGGACTTTTATTTTTTACTATCATCTTCTTCACACTGGAGTGGATTTTTGATATCGTTTTGGCTTTGCTACAGTTGCAGACTGCAATTTGCAAACAACTAGATGCCAGTTGTTCTTTTTTAACCATTCTCTTGCTGATGCTGCTATGTTTGCGGGGTTTCTTCAGTTTCTGCTCCATACATTGCATTCAGGGACAGGTAAACAAGTGGCTATACGGTGCAGAGGTTTTAGATATGTTTTTCTGTTTGTTTATTTAAATATATCTTTCCATAAACATATTTTTAACTGTACAGTTTGAGTGGAGATGTATCCTCTGAATCTAAAGTGTTAATCATAGCAAATGCACAGCTTGAGCAGGGAACAAGGAATCATTTTGCTCATAACTCTGTGTTTCAGTTGTGTTTATGCTCAGAAAACTTATGTGCCAGACATAATTTGACATTACTGTTGTTATATGGCCTGAGTTTTTAAACAAAAAATGCTTGTTGTGAAAGCACACATCAAAATGTAGATGTTTTTGAAAAGTAATAATAATCTGATTTCTTACGAATATTTTGTACGTCGGAGAAGTCATTGCTAAAGAATTTAGAAATTTACTTCAGGAAGCAAATATTCAGGTGTCTTATTTGTGTTGGGCAGAAGACAATTGATGTGTCCTCAATCCCCTGCAACGTACCATCAGTAGTTTTAGTAAGATCAGATTGGAATATGTGTCTGTTACTTACTAATGCATCCTATTTTAGAAAAAATATTAGTGAAAGTGTATACATAGTCTTGCTCTATGTTTTATTGTTCTATATTTGCATTATATCCAGTTATGGTTATAATAATAATATTATATATGTTTTAATAAACACGAAGTTATGATTATGTTGTATATTATCTATCTCCATCACCATATTATCTATCTGCATCACCATACTGATGCATTGCACTTTCTGAACCAGTGAAGGACGTTACGCCTCTTTGTGAAAAAATAGGTATCTGTATTCGGAATGAGATTCTGAGTTAAATCACTAAGGATCACAGGGGAAAGTGAGAGGAGGGATTGATGACTGCAAGTTCCTTGGGGATTATGCAATGTGTTGAAAATAACAAAAGTCTTTGAAATCTTTTATCTGGGTAGTGCCTGCAAAAGTCATTTTTGGAAGGAGAAAAGAAAAAAAATCAAGAGAAGAATGAATCCTAAAGATTGTGCAAAGAATTTTGATCTTCTCAAACATTACAGTTATTCTAACGTATTTTAAGAAGTCAGCTTGTGAAAGTAATTTCTTATTGCAGAGTTCAGAGGAGAATAAGAGTATATACAGAGGAGAATCTGAAGAGATGAATTAGAGGAAATGAGGTTGAGGAGCAATCGAAACAGATGGATTGAAACAGCAGCAGGAATATCAGGAAAACTAGATGCTGCTGAGCTTGGAAAGAGGCCAAGGTCAGCCCTAGCTGTGAACAGTTTTAAGGAGGAAGCTGGGGAGAATGTTTGCACTGATTCTAACACTCAGTTAGTTGCCTTTAGTAACACCAAGAAGGTAAAACCCTGTTTCTTCAGACTACTTACTGCGGTGGGCAGCCACAAATTGCCATGCAAAGAACTTTTGCACAACTTGGCACAAGTACATGCAGTAGGTGAACCAGGGCTGGGACTGACCCTGCTTTGGGCAGGTTTGGGGATATGCTGTAGGGATGGCACAGCAGCGTGTCTCCAGACTTTAGAACAGTGTAGAACTGGGGAGCTGAAGGGTGTTTTATAACCACACCACTGGACTCTGTTCAAGGTATTTGTCTTTTGTTTGTATGCCAGACCACGCAATTACGAATGACTGCAAAGCTGATCCTGTCTCACTGGCTGTTGAGTTTAACTGATTAATCTCTCCATTGTAGCCACACTTCAGTTGACTTAAGTATTTAGCAGTGAAAATGTAACTGTTTTCTGCAAGGAGAAAATTGTAGAGGCTGAACTGCCCTAAAGGTCATTGTAATGTCAGGATGTTGGTTAGATGCAAGGTATCCAGAAGACAGACTGGTGGAAAGCAAAGTAAAAATGAAACACAAACAACAACAGCAAAACCTTAAGATCTCCACCAGTTTGATCTGCAGATGTACTTAACCTCTCTACTGGTGGGAGGCAAAATTCCGAGTTCTTTCCTGGTTAATTTCCTAGTGTCAATGATCTCTGAATTTGCACTCTAGAAATGCTTTCTGCGGTATTCCCATCCGAATGGAAGAAAGAAAAGCCTTTAAAACCTCCCCTTACTCTCTGATGCGGTATAACAGAGGAGTATGATGAATACTCATCAAAAAAGAAGCTCAGCAGACATGTCTTCCTAATTTGGTGATCTAGAGTAGTACCATCACAATACTGCAGAATGATTCTGTCTTTAATCATAAGCAGAGAATTTCATCTCCTCTGTTTCCTTCTACAGCCCTGAAGCACAGGACAACCAAGAGGGTTGTTTGTTTGTTTGTTTTTGTGCTTTTTTTTTTTTTTTTTTAACTCAGAATTTCTTTTTCATCATAATATTTAGGTAAATTATCTCCCCAGAGTTTCATGATAATTAACTTCTGTTCTGAAATGGAATTTCCTTGTTTATTTCTCCAGTGACTTGTGTGGATCTACCTGGTTGTTCGTGTGTGCATTTTTGCTGGATGATCAACACAACTCACTGCCTTCCTGCCTGTCCCATTCCTGTGGATAATGAGAAGTACTGCTCCATGTTGCTGTTGTTTCTATCAGCATTTTCATGAACACTGTGTATTATCTTCTGTATCTGAGCAAAAATACCTTTTTTTCTTCCCCACAGTAGGAGAAAATGTATGTTCAAATACACCCCCTTATTTGCTGTAGGTGCTACCAGGGCACTGATAAGTCACTTGGCATCATATCCATAGGATTTTAAAGGCATGAGCTGCTGCTTCAGAGCATTGCATTATTTTTCATTTGCTTATCCTTGTTAAAAATTCTATGTAATGACAACTAAAGCACCCTAGATTTTACTTGCTGCATGGATTTGAATTTCAATTTCTTCATGAATCTGGCTTTAATGAATATTAAGATACAAAGTGTTAATTTGAATCTTTTTAGAAATTGCCAGAGGAAAAATACCGAAGGAGATAAAAATGAAAATATTGCCCTCAAAGATTATGCCAAAAGAAAGATAGTGCTAATTATACTAAACAGGAACTCAGATAATACAGTAGAAAGAATTTAATATCAATATTGAGTTAGAATTAAATGGATATAATAAAATAATTAAAAGAAGCTCTAAATTTCAGAAAAGTCTCCTTACATCCATCCATCTACAGAATTAGCAACCACTCAAGACTCATCAAAGTCAGTAAAATCAGGACTCTGAGCTAGACCCAAGGCAACCAATTTTTTCTTGATTTTTTTTTTTCTTTCCTTTTAGATATTGCAGCAGTGTCAGAAAACAATTAAAATACTTGCCTGCTGATTAAAAATTCTTGGTAGAGCTAAACACTTTTTCTACTGTCCTCAATAAAATGTTTTGAATAATGCTTTTAAAGGAACTTTTTGAATTAATGGATATTATGCATTTTGCTTGGTATTTTAAATTTATAAGACTCTCCAGATACTTTATCACTCAAAACACGTTTTCTGAAGACTTTGTGTTACATGTTTCTGAGATCATCCCTTTGTGGGCTTTGTAAACTGTATCATATACGTTTGCACAAGTGCATGAGTGACCTACGCATCCTCAGAATAAAATTTCAGTGTCTGTAGGATTAAAACAATCATATAGCTGGAAGGGATTGCTGAATGCTTCACCACTCTCAATGTTTGAGTGAAGGAACTAAAAAAAGGTAAGCTGGTGCTCCTCGCAAGCAAATTCCCTGATGATTCAGGAAACTAAGGTCCTTCTTTGTTATGCTTTGCCCTTCTCTAGGGTGTCCTAATTAAAATTTTTAAAAACATTCATAAATCCTCAATTTGCTATTTGACTGGGTAAGTCATGATTTTTGACTGCAAGGTTCAGTTGGTGAGATCTGTAATCTTTGGGTTTGATACCTTATAATGATGGAGATGATTCAGGTAGGAGATATACCCATCAGAAGTACAAGTTGGCCCAGTTGTTTTTGTGCTGGATTGTCTTATACCAGTAGAACTTCTGCCAAACCTGTTTCAGCCAACAACAAACACCAGAGCTATACTTACAAAAGATGTGTGTGCAAATCTACTCAAAAGACAATCACAAAACGAGTTTTAAAAAAAGTCTTTGCTAAATAAATATCTGGATAAAAAACCTATGTTATATTTTAACCAGCGTACAGACAGCTCACCTTACACCTTGATAAAACAAGTGTATTGGAAGAGCCTTCAATAATCAATCACTGGCAAAGCAGCCTTTTGCAAGATTAAAAATAAATGTGGACGTGCATAGATCTCATCATTCTTGTAAATAAACAACTTTGTAACTATCACGAAAGTAGAAGTCATGTGGATTTTTCCTTCTCACTAGATCCTGTTTAATACTGGTGGTGTTAACAAACGAAATGGTATCTCATTAGTTTACTGCTCCTTGCTGAACTACCTCTGGTTTGCAAGTATCAATTAGCATTGCAGTCTGCACTGTGTTCATAATGTAACTGCTTCTTTAAGAAAAGATTTTTAAACTGTTTGTTTCAAAATAAAATCAAGTGTACTTTTTTTGTGTGCAGGAAAAATACAAAATATCCCCATCTTCTAGAATATGCATGTATAGAATAAACATTGATTTTCAGTGTATGTAGGTTATTGGTTATCTAGTTCTAAAAGCGTCGTGCTCGCTAAAGCTCTGTGGATTCTTTTTCAATCGCTTTTAGTTACTCAAAAATTTAGAGAAGGTAAAGAAAAACTATTTTGTGTTTTACCCCTATGCTGTGATGCCCGAAGATTGTGTTTGATGGGATAATCTGCGGGGCTGGCTCTAAATTAGGAGCTCTAGGAGTCACAGGCATGTGAGTGCACAGTCCCTATGTGACTATTATATGTCTAAATTGTCACTTGTATGTTCCAGTTTTTACTGGAACTTGGGAGTGTCTCAGCACGCAGTGCTGATTATATGTGACAGAAGGGAGCTTGTATCCAATGCAATTATGTATCTTTAGTACAAAATATAACCTAAACTTTGCAGTCATGTGGTTGAATTCCTCCCACACGTTCTATGAGGCAGTCTGCCTTTAAGCTGCATAAATGGTAAAACACAGACCTTCTGCAATGACTTAAGTTCTTAACTGTAGGCATCTGAAGTCAGTTGATTTGAAGAGATAATGAGCATTTTTGTGAGGATTTCTGCATATATAGGCAATGGGTAGCTTCTGAACTGTCTGCTCACCACTTACATGTGAGGGCTGAACATCAAGTCAGGGTTGTAGTGTGTTTTCTCTGGAAAGCTGGTCAGCATTTTGACTGTAGTGATTTAAACATGCATTGTTTATTCAGCTAATTAGTTTTGCTATTTTTCTTGGAAATAGAAGTGTCCTCTTGATTTAACAATACAATTAATCATGTCTGTGATTGAGACCAGGTGTTCTTTGATGACAGAATCAGTACACTGAAGACATAGAATCATAGAATGGCTTGGGTTGGAAGGAAACTCAAAGATAATCAAGTTCCAACCCCCCTCTTACAGTCTGGGTTGCCAGCTGTCAGATCAAGTAGTAGATCACACTGCCCAGGGTGCCATCCAACCTGGCCTTGAACACCTCCAAGGTCAGGGCATCCACAGCCTCTATGGGCAGCCTGTTCCAGCACCTCACCACTCTCTGTGAAGAACTTCCTTTGGTCATCCAATCTGAATCTCCCCTCCTTTAGTTTAAAACCATCCCCCCTTGTCCTGTTACTGTCTACCCATGTAAAAAGCTGACATGTACCAGTAATAAGTAAAGTGGTTTTCTAAGTACGGTGATGAGGAAAGAGAACAGTCAATTTGATATCCTGTGTTTCTTTACATTTTTGTGGGTTGATATGTGGCTTCTGTTGATTTTACATGAGGAAACATTTGATCGTTTCCATGAAATATTGATCCACTTCCATGGGAGCTGTGATGGATATAACAGGTCTTTGATGAGCTTTTTTTGTCTCATTAATACGCGTTGTATCTGAGCCTAAAAGTTAACAAAGACAAATACAGAGATGGCTTCTGTGACTGTTAATTAGATAGATCCAATCTGTCTGTATAGGAAGCCAGTTTGTGCTTTAATTATAGATGCATCCCCTCAAAATAATTGTCTGAGTTTCCTAGGTATGTTCTAGAACTGCCTTATTAATTAGCAGCTGAATGTTAGACTCAAGTAAGTGCTTAATGTGGGCTGACTGCATCTTATCAATAGACTGTCTGCTTCTCATCTTAAGTAGCAGCTGCAGACCTGGTGCATCTGGATTTCCACAGTGCACCAGAAGCACATTCTTTGCTGAATACCACCACTCTCCATACACAGTCTGGATTTGGGAAAGCGTCTTGTGGTGTTTTATCTCTACTATTCAGGACTCATTGGAGTAGCATGGCTGGTCGTACAGGATAACAGGCTTTCTTGTATTTTGTGCCTGTTTTAACAAAGCAACGTTTCAGCTTAACAGCAAAGACGAGGCTGTCATTTCTAATGCTTACCAGTTTTGTGGAATTTCACTTCACAGCATTACAACATCAACTTTTCAGATGAATAGCACTGCTTGTGATGAAGTATTTCAGAAAAAATGTGTTTTGGAGCTTGCTTTCCCCCTTATTTGGAAGGTGTGCGTGTTGCAGGCATAAAATCAAAGCAATATATTAGAAATTTGATTGAAGACTGTAAAAAACTTCTCAAGAAAAGACTCAGCCCAATTTGTGTCATGTTAAGTAACTTATGTCAGTGGCACATTGAAGTCCAACAATATAGTAATTGAGCACTTAATAGGAAAAGTATTTTATTGCTGAGAGAATACAACTTTTTGAATTACTCCCTTAGGTAGAAGGATTTTATAAAGATATACTTCTTTCACTCCATTAGTCTGAATTAAATTATAATTACAAATACATTTTTTTAATTGTAGGCTCGATTTCAAAGTATGTCTGTATGTTTTATAGAAATATATTAATGATGTTCAGAAGTAATGGTACTACACTTACCATGTCTTTTAGAGGCTTATTATTTTTACATTTTTCATATTTTTAAATTTAGAACATTGTTTAACAAGCAATTGAAAGCAGTTGAAGCTGAGCTAAATGTGCTAAATTGATGATTTCCTCAGTAGAACTTTATTTTCTTCATAGTGTCTTAAATCTGTAAAGTACCACTTACTTTTAGTAATTTTTTGCCAGTGTAGAGAGTAATTTGTGTATAGATTATTTGGGTTTGATTTTTTGGGTTTGAGTTTGTTTGTTTTGTAGTGACAAAATCTCACTACAAAATTGTGAAACTACACTTACAGGTTGTAAAGTCTTCCTTGGTATTTACCTGTGCCTGGAACTCTTCAATACTGGCTCGGTGAAGTTGTTTTATGTATTTAAAGAAATATGCAGTTCTTGGGTACTGAATATCACTTCTGGGATACTGTAATGCAAGAACTGCATAAGTAAGCAGTAAGAAAAGAAATAATAGGCAGATGAGACAAGAAATATATTTTAAAACTATACTATTCAGCTGCAGATATATTAAAAAAAAATCTAGTGTTAATGTTGCTGGAATAAAATATTTTTAAAGTCCGTTTGGGGATTTTTTTTTTCCATTACATTTTAATTTGTATGTTTGATTATAATTCTATTTAGTGTAGAGAAACTGACACTTTCCATTGTACAAAAAAAAAAAACAAACAAAAAAAAACTTTTTACTGCTTTAGTTTCAACTAAAAGCTTGCTTGCCAATGAGTTATTTAATGCTGAATTTAAAACTTTAATTTTAAATTCATGAATTCAGTCTTTTTTTTTTTTTAAAAACAACTTGGACTCCCCCCCCCTCCTCCCCCTTTTTTTTTTTTACTCCCCAATTCATGTGTTTTTTTTGAATATTTAAAATATTGGCCAAATTGTAGGCTTTCTGTCAGGAACTTTGATTTATTTACTCACTACATTTATGCATGCCCAGTGCTACTGCTGCGCAGCACAGCTGAGTTTGCAGAACAATTCCTACTTTCATTTTCCAAGAACAGAGAGAAAAATGAGCAAACCTGTGGCTGGACACATGAAAGCAATCAGTTTCTTGGAATTTATGGAAGTTTGTAGCAGGTAGGAGGGATGAAAGGGATAGAAGACCAGGGATTCATGTGTGGGCTGTGGGGGGTTTTGAAGATGCAGCTTAGAATAAAGGGGCGTGCTGTGAGGGGCACAGGGATTAAAGTACACAGCTGAAGAGCAGACACCAAAGCCAGTAGCAGAAGGAGAAAGAAGATGGATGATGGCAGAAGAATGGATGGGGAGGAACAGCATGACAGGGTAAGCAGATGGACAAGGGAAGGTGAGCATGCGAAAGCCAAAAGAGAAGTTTGAGAGGATCTTGCTACAGCAAAACCTTTGTGGAGGATACTAGGTACAGGAAAGAACCGGAGAAGGGGTAGTAGGGAAACTTGAAGACAGGAAAGAAGAAAGAAAAAGAGAGCAAAAATATTCCTGAGAACTAAGGGATTCATCTCTGCCTGCTGGAGTTGGGTTTATTCCTGCCTGAGTATTTCTCTATTGCAGAGAACTGAATCTTGGAGACAAAGAGTTGGGGCCAGTGTATGCAAAAGGGAATTGCTTTTTACTGAAAATTGGAGTCCATTGCTGAAAATTGGAGAGCTCTGTGCCACAGGTCCCAGCTTGCTGGCACAGCTCAGCGGGGCAGTCTGGCTCCATCATTTTGTTGTTCTTGCTGTAGCTCTGAAGTCTTTTTAAAGGTGTGAGAACAACCATAAAAATAGAAATGCAAGATCTCAAATGTGAAGTTAAGCCCTCAAAATTCGAGAACTGCAGTAGCTAATGCCTTGTGTGGTTATGCAAATGGTAATAATAAGCTCTTTAAAAGTAGCTTGTGAATATGATCACATACTTGATATGGTATTAAATTTTTTATGTATTATAAATGGTTATATAACTTGTATTTCATAATGAGCATCTAAGTATTTGTATAAAGACAGTCAGAAAAGTAGTAAACCCTTTGTGTAAATGCAAAAACCCTTTGTTTTCTTGCTGAAAGCCTGCTTTCTTTGGACATTTGTTGTATGACTGTGTGCTAGTAAAAGAACTGGTCTAACAGTAATCTTATGGAGATGTGTTCCATAAAATCAGATAGTGAAGATGTCTCGTAAGTAATAAATAAAATTTGTTTTCTGAAGATTAAGAGCATGGCGAAATTACTAAGGGTATCTGAAATAAGTCACTGTCCTTACTGAAATTAGGGTTTTTACCCAGTGGCTATTAAATGATCAACACAGAGCTTGTGGACATCCTGAGAACTGTTCTGTAATTTTTTTTTTCTGTGATTTTTCGAATGACTGAGGTTCTTTCCCATAATGAAGCTAAAAAATGCCTGAAGTGCAGGTATAGATAGAAACCTCAATGAGAAGTAACTGTTTCTTTCAGGCACTGAAATTAGCCTCTAGCTTGAAACTTTAAATTTTAGGTTATTAGAGCTTTTGTTTCCTTACTTTTTAAAAAGCACTGTATGTTAAATGTCAGAATTGTCTACTTTTTCTTTCCTTAGGTAAAAACTTTCAAAAATAGCTCTTTGATTATTTAAGACCGAACTTCTATATAGCACTGTTACTGAAAAAGATATTTGAAAGGAGCTTTCAGTCCTAATGGCGCAACTGCATTTTGCTAACATGCCGTAGTAATACCCTAAGGGATGAAATAGTGACAAGGTTCAGAACTCCCATGTAAAATTAGCACTTGGACAGAAATGCTTTGGAAGAACAAATCCAAAGTCCTGTTCTGTTTGTTCTGTTCTAGCCAGTATCATTCTTCAGAGTCCTTCTCGGTACTATTTGCACCCTTTCTTTTTGTAAAGAAAATTCTAATTGCACTGCCTGATGGTCTTCTTACTACAGTTCTGCTCCTTAATTTTCCATCTTAGGAGTGCAGTTACATCATTGTAGATAACAGCCAGTAGAGTTGGTAATTTTTGCAACCAATTCAACCTTCCGCTGCTTTCAGACCAGGTTTTATTCTCGAGGTATATAGTATGTAAGTTTGTCCCAAGCAAAACGAAAGATTGCAACCTCATAATTGCTGTTGATACTATTTACTCTTCTTCTGTGGCTGTTTTGCCTGGTAATCTGTGTATTCTCCTCTGGCTCTCATGTCCCTCTGTCTGTACTGGTTGTATTGATTAACTGTTTCGCAGATTCTAGAATGTGGTCTACCGTTCTGTCCTTAACTATAGCTAAGTGCCTGTTTTGTGAAGTATTCTCTTTAGCATCATCATTAGTTGTGGTCCTATGTGTATTTTATTGGGATGAAGGAGGAGGAGGGTTGTAAATACTGTGCACTGGGGTCTGTTCTGGGAAGTCTACTGACAAAAAGTGTTGGAGTGCACAACTAGTCCTGAAGTGTGATTTATGAAAAAATAGAGGTCCAAATAATTGTGTTATTATACACTTCTGTTTTGTTTCTTCTTATAGTTAGTCTATCTTATTTTCAAACTGATATGTTCAATTTAATTCAAACATTGCAGTTTTTGTATTCACTTCATCAAAATATTGCAAACCATTAAAATCCATGCATGAAGAAGTGATCACACATACATCTTCCTCTGTTTGAGAGATTACACATTTCTTTCTATTCATATTCTTCCAGGTGACTTGGATTATTACTGGCTGGATCCTGCCACGTGGCACAGCAGGGAGACATCTCCTATTAGTTCGGTAAGCAACAAGGAAAAAGAACGTTGTAAGTATGAACTAAAATGATTGCTGATAATTTCAGTTTGCTATACATATTTAGATATTTTAAAAAAATGATGTACAGTGAGTGTGAAAATTTGGTTTCATGCATCATGAAAATAAAAATCAGAAGGGATTTTTATCAAAATCTCTACTAATTTTTAATAGATTTCAAATCCAATACTAACCACAGAAGAAGCAGTGAATGTGGTACTGCTCCCGGAGAAATTAGTAATATTTTTTTCTATTAGAGTGGGAAAGGATATTATTGTATAATGAACATGTATGCTTTGTGCAACATACATTTTATACTACAGAACAGAACTTATAATTTTCAGGGTCCCGAAATCAATAGCAAATGTCTAATCTTATTAGTAGCATTCTATTTTAAACAATAAATTGTATTAAACATTTAATTGTAATATAAACCTAGCTGTAGACTTACTGCTGAAATTTTTTACATAGTGGTTGCATTTTTATTTTTATTTTTGTTCACTGCTTGTTTTTATCAACAGCATCCAGTAACGTGGCAGCCTTCTAAAGAGGGAGATCGCTTAATTGGGCGTGTTATTCTTAACAAGAGAACAACCATGCCAAAAGAATCAGGTGCATTACTGGGGCTAAAAGTAAGTGTTACATGCTTCATGGGTTAATGAATGACATTTCTGCTGACCTGACTGTTTGGAACCTTAATGGACCAAATCAGAGTACTCTTCAGTTACTTCAATTCATTTAGTATCCCAAATTACTCATTTTGTACTGGACTTCACAGATTTTTGTCCCTAAGATGCCAGAACACTTAAAAAGAATCCTTCTGGAGACTGCTGGCGAGTACAGTGTTCAAAAATATGCGTATTTTTATTAATATGGAGCTCAAAAAATGACTGATAAACTTAATTTAGGTGTCATCCTCTTTCCACTGAAACCAATAGAAAACAAGAAACAGAGGAAACATTCCCATTCATTTACAACTAAGTCAGCTTCTACTTGTGTTCAAGCTCTCACATGTGGTCCAGGTTGCTGGCTTATTGTGATGGGAATTAAATCAGGAAAAACCCCTGTGAACTTGGTAATGGCATGTCACTTATTCCTCTCAAAGGGAGAGAAGATAAAAACAGCTTTGTTCTACTAAACATTTTGTAGTGTTTTGCACAAGGCTGGTTTTTGCTAGCAGCAAGCATAATTTTCTTAATGTGAGACAAAAGTTTGGCCCCAGTAGGAAACATAGATTGAAAGGCTTCTCTGTTTTTTTGTTGGTTTTTTTTTTGTTTGTTTTTTTTTTGGGGGGGGGGGGGGGGGGGGTTTTTTTTATTTAAAAAAAAAAAAAGGATAAT
>NW_024884142.1:22694857-22848182 GCF_019232065.1 Centrocercus urophasianus
TGATGTAAACTAAGCTCCAGGTAATGCATTCACTGGTAAACTTAGCACATTCCCTTTTCACAACCCTGTTGGCGGGTAAGCTTCTGGGTCTTTATGGGTATGGATCTATATGAAAACTCTTACTAGTAAACCATGTAGGCAGCATGAAGTAATAATACCTAATGAACTACCATTTTACTGTTTCATTTCATTATAAAACTCATCCTAGAATATTCTTGACAGAAGTACTGACTTCAGAGAATGAGATGGATAGAGAGGATAGCAAGTCAGCAACAATGCTTCTTTTGTTTTATATTTTATCAAAAATTGAATCACCTGAGAGGCTTTTTCTTTTTCCCCTTTGTTTACCCATTTGTGTAACAAGCAGACTGCTTCAAAACAAAACACCATTCAGTTCTGTTTAATAGAAGACAGAAGTTGATCTTCTGTCTTCTGATGTGCTTGGATGGGAGGCCAAGTTTTTAACTGTAGCAGTGTTTGTGTGAACTATTTGCAAGTGTTCCTTTTTGGTGTATTGGCTGATTTTTTAGTTGTACCACTAATGGTGTTTTGGGGATTTTCATGCTTTTGGTTTGATGTTCACTTGCAATTTTCACATATATTTGATGTATGTCTGTGGCTTGGAAACTTACCGATTTATGATTTTCCAGGTTGTTGGAGGAAAAATGACAGAATTAGGACGACTCGGTGCCTTCATTACCAAAGTGAAGAAAGGTAGCTTGGCTGATGTGGTGGGGCATCTCAGAGCAGGTAAATCAATCAAATACATACAAAATATATTGTTCTTGACTTCTTGTAATGCATTTGTTAATTTGTATTAACATCACTTCTTTGATATGCTAATATATGATGAATAGATAAAAAACACTGTAATGTTCTTATGGAATGCTACAATTTCCTGCATTTCTAACTTATTAATGACTACATTTGCTTGGATGTATGAAAAAAATACAATACACTTCTGGTCTGTGCTGAAGTGCCATGGTTGAATTTAACTGGTATATTTTTGCTTTCTTATCTCAGGAGGTGTTTTTTATACTCTGTAGAAGCAACATAAAAAACTTATGAAACTTACTCAATTGTGTCAAAAGCTCACTGCAGTAATTTTACTAACACTGCAGTGTCACCTGAATGATGGATGCAACAGACATTATTAATCCTTTCAGTGTGAAACGTTACCAAAAAAAAAAAAAAAAAAAAAAAAAAGAAGAAAAACAGCTCTATGAAATGATCCTAAAGTATTTAAAGTATTTAATGTACATAATAATTATTTATTGCTCTTGCAAGTGTTTGACTGTACTATTTACACTTTCCAAGCTTTATTTTTAAATGAAATATGAACAGTGCTTTTTGATCAGTTTTCTAAACATCTTCTTGGTGGTTTATATTCTTATCATAGGCCTAAACAACTATTTTGGAAGTGTCTTAGGAACAAAAGTTTTAAGTAGTGCCTTCATTGGAATCCAGAAATTCAAATGAGAACTTTTATGAATTTTTGATGATTACATTAACCAAATAATATAATAAAGAAATAGAACACATGATGAGTCTCCAAAAGTACCCTAGTTCGTATTGGCATTTGTTACTTTTTTTTCAATTTGAAAAACAAGTTGTTATTAGCACCCCTTATTATAGATTTTAAGTGCAGAATGTAGTTACTGAAAATTACAAGAAAGAAAATAAGGATATTTGTGGTATCAGATAATGGATGCACACTTCTGGCCAATGCATAGGATGGGATGTGAGAGTGTAAGATTACCTTATGGTTCCTGCAGTTTAATTGAATACACTGATCTTTATTAAGAAACTATAATTAAATACTTTTATCTTTTCAAAATAGTACTAACGTGCAATGCAATGTATTTTATTTAATATTATTAAAATTCTGGAAGTGACAAGCTGAAAAAAGACACATATCTAAATATCGTTTACATCAGGTTTTGGTTTCTCTTCTCCCCTGGCATCCTTAGAAGTAATGATTTAATTCTGACTTTTCTTTTTTGCTCATTTGACACAGACAATGAAGACTTTCTGTTGAGAATTCAAACTGCACAGTATATAAAATGTAATGAAAAATGCTGATTAAGGTTAAACATTAGATATTTGTTTCCATTTTTTGAAGATTAATTATTTATTGCCAACATTTATTACTGTGAGTTAAAGTTACTGTTAGTAAAGTTTTACTGTTAAAGTCTTCTTAAAGAGACTTTTATTGTGTAGCACAGTAATGTTTGCTGTATTACCTCTGAAGTACTTAATAAATTAAGACCATTTGTTTCATTCATTTTTTTTGTAGAAGTTGTAGCTACATTCTGTGAAACAAGCCTTGGTAGGGTCTCAAAAACCATTTTCTGGATTTCAACATAATTTTTAAATTTATTTTGAGCAATGTAACTTAGTTATGTACGTTTCGTAAATGTTTTGTGCTTCTTTGCAAAAGAATATTGAAATGAATTAAAATTCTCTTTAACTTCAAGGAGATGAAGTTCTAGAATGGAATGGTAAACCCTTGCCTGGAGCTACAAATGAAGAAGTTTACAACATTATTTTAGAATCAAAGTCAGAACCTCAAGTTGAAATTATTGTTTCAAGGCCTATTGGGTAAGGCTAAATACTAGTTTCTTAAGTACAGTTATTAGTCCTACTAATTGGACTTCTAAAGGGGTTATTTGTGAGTTCATTGTTTTTTATCTTTGAATAATGGAGTGTGATTGACTTTCCATTGCTGACATTCTGTACATTCCATTTTCGTCATTGCCTGTTGCAGTCTTGGGCCTTTATAGTGATTTATCAGTATAAATGATTTGTTAGGAAGCAAGCATTGAGCATTGCAGGAATTGAATTATGTCAATGCTAGTGGGGTTTTAAAGAGGTTTTCTTTAAAGAGAGGAAAAAAGAAATACAGCTGTAACTGAAAAAGCGGTATTTGGCTTTTTTCTTTTTTTTTTTTAGAATTATAATTTTTATTTATTATAAATCCACGTTTGGTGTTTGACAGTAACAATTCTTGCATTCTTGATTTCTGAAGAATCATCTGTTTGAGTTGATAAAACGAGGGTTCTACATTTGTCACAATTGCTTTACAGCGATATTTTACACTCCTTCCCTGAAAATGACTCTAATGGGACTATTTTGAGTGATCTTACAGGATGGAATTTCAATAATATTGTAAATTGACAATTAGATTGCAGAGATGAGTCACATGGTTTACAATAAGAAGTGACTCTTGACTAGTTTCAGAAAAAATGTGAGAGGTTTAAATCTATCTCTAGTTTTTAGCCTTCACAGAGATCACATGCTCACTGTATGTCTCTAGTACCAGTAACCTGTAGGTGGATAGTGAGCTGTTTTCTCATTATAAATGCATGATTCTTTCATTTTGAATGTGCTGGATTTCATCCTAATTATAAGTTTTATATTTCTCAATTATGGCAAAGTTTTTATTTTGAGCAACAGAAAGCACTATTCATTTTCCTTCTGACTAAAACATTCTTCTTGTATTTCATATCAGCTTTTGGTGTTTGGTTTTGTCCACACTGTGCAAATGTAGATATACCTTGCAAGTGAACTCTTCCTTTTTAATGGCAATCACTATTAAAAGTATTTGAAAGTATTTAAATGAAATTAACATTTGTTGGTAATCTTAATGGCAAATTAGAGCTTGATGCAAAAATAGTGGTTGTTTAGGGCCCGAATTAACATCCAGAGTGAAACAGTATGGAACTAGAAAGCTTATTTGGCATTCTTAAGTCACAGGTAAATTAAGAGACATCCCTGATCAAAAATTGACATTCAGTCTTTATGATTTAAAATCAAATGCCATGAGTGGGTTTTTGAAAATTTAATTTTTATGTTTTAAATCAGGAGAAAAGAGGTATTGGACTGGACATAACATCATTTCTCAATTGAAGGAAAATTGATCAGTTCAACTGATACAAAAAAGAAACTACTGTATTAGTTTTTTAAATAGTGAGCTTTAGATATCAATGTATTTGTAAATGTCACATATCCTTAGATTTTTATCTTGATTCTTAAATTGACTTCTTGTTTATGAATTCTATAAATGTACAGACTTCAAAAAACAAAGTACAATGTGGCCAATTCCACTAATGTGCTCTTGAAAAAAAAATCCAGGGGAAATACCACAACTGTTGGACTAAGTTCTAGAGAATAAAGTGTATTCAAAAACAAAGACTGCTTCTAAATCTGAACAGCAATTATTGCACTAATGAAGCAGAAATAGGACCAATGAAATGTAATGTTTTGCTTTGTATGACCCACACGTATTTCTTTCCAGACATAAGCAAAAACAGAGAGCATCAAATTACTCTTTTATTTTGACATAAATGGAGTCTTAATATGGAGGTGTTTATATGCTATAATAATTCTGTCCTTGTAGAACTGTGTTCTGCTTGAATTATTTTTTCCTTTTCCTTTTTTTTTTTTTTTTTTTTCTACAGAGAGCAAATAAATAACCCAAAGGGTCTAGAGCATGCAACTGTTCAAATTTAAGGATCTCTTTGTTTTCCCTTGGAAATTAGATTAATACCTGTTGTTTTACATCACATTGGGATTTACCTCTCTCTCATCTAAACCTAACAAAAAAATCTCAGAAAAACACCCAGGCATTATGTGACTAAGAAAATCCTGATGTGAACAACAACAACAAAAAAATGATGAGCACCACATCCTGCACATGATTTTCTTGTTTGTTTGTTTGAATTTGTGGATGTTTTGCTATGGATTACTTTTTTCTTTTTTTCTTCTGGCTTCTCCTTGCCTTGTTATTCCAACTATGTGCTCATTTCACATTCCTGATAGTGAATTTGACTTAATCCAATTGATCTAGTATAGCCAAGATTTGTATCTACTTTAGATTCTGATTCAGCAAACTTCTAGCTGCTTGATAAAGCATTAATTGGTAATCCATTACACCTAAAATTCCTGTGAGGGAATAGGTTCCCGAAAGACCTGAAAAATGATATTTCTTCTGCATAATTTAAGTGTTTTCATCTCTTAGTATTAATAATGCAAGTAATGTAGCAGTGCATCTAATGGTCTCTTTTTAAAAAGTCCTAGTATATTAGGTCTAAAAAGCCTAAATTTAATATGGTTTTGCTAAAGTAAATAATAGGAGGACTGGAAGGCCACAAATTAGACGACTGCAAATTACAAAATTGATGTCTATACAGTTTGCTTAGTCTTGTAAATTTGGATTTCTGTGTCTATCAGTAAATGTAATTTTGAGTAATGGATAATTGTAGGGTGTTTATGAGAGAAAAATGTGAAGAATTCAATACAATTAGCAAATAAAGGCATAGCAAATGGTATAACCACAGTAGTACCATAAAAAGTCCGTAGAAACTAATTGACATTAATACTTGTGATTGCATACACAAGGTAGGTAAGAAACCATTTAAAATTAGATTTAATGGATTGGCATCTAAATATGAAGGGGAGAAAATGAGCTATGAATATGCATGCAGTGGTAGAGGCTGTTAATGTAAGGCAGCATAGGCTTTGGCAGCACACTGTTTGAGAAGCGCTCTGGCATGGTAACTGTCTCTTGTGTGTTCGGGTGAGCTCATATGGGATAGTGCAGGTAAAACAAATTTTTCTTTATTTGTCTCTTGTTTTCCTTGTCATGTACAATTTATATTTGCTTGGATTTCCACAAATCTTATTGCAAAAAATGTTGTCTCTGCAGTGTGATTCAGTTCCTGTGTTGCTGTACCCTAGGTCTTTGCAAGGAGACTGAGCCTCCATAACAAACTAAACAGTGATAGATTTCAGAGAGTTACTAGAGTAATACAGTTAATGTAAACTGCAAATGGATCCTTTTTTTCCTTTTTTAAAAACCATTTATTTTAGCTAGTCTGGCTTTGGTTAGTTAAAACCGTTTCTTCTATGTCTTCTGAAGATTTTTTTATAGTTGATGTCTTTCTCCATCCACCCAGGTATGTAGGTTGAACTTCCTGTGTTGAAATGTTTCTTATACTTATAAGCCCTCTTTAAATATCCTAAATTTTGTATTCTTATGAGCAATGCTGTGCTGCAGAAGAGAAAGTACATATTTCTAGCACAAGAGATATCGCATATTATGACTTAATATTATCACATAATAATATTATCACATATTATGACTTAATGTCATATTGAGCAGGAAAATCAGTTGGAATAAACAAATATTTCAGACTGATGAAAATTTCCTTGGAAACAGAAGAGAGAACATGCTATGAAGTCCACACAGCAGCCCTGCTGAGCACTAAGTCATGTGTTTAATTGTGAAGGAGTATTATGCCATGTCAAGAGCAAATAATGCAGTTGTATTTCCATGAGTTTGAGGAAATCACAGTATTCCTTACTCACAAAGTCAAGGAAAAGTCAAGAACTTTCTTGGTTAGTGCTGAGATGAAGTCCAATGCAAAATGTTAGTTGGGAGCCAAAGTAGGTTTTGTTAAATCATGTGTACCAGAAAATTTAAAATGCAGAACTTGAAAAATAAATTTAAGACTGGTTGGTTGGGAACTATTACATTCACTGTCTAACTTAAGTGTCTGTTTCTTTGTTGAAAGTAGCATTTTTATATATATATATATATATATATATATATATATATAAAGTCTTAGTTTTATTGACTTCTAAATCATTAAGGCAATGTTTCACTGAACAGAAAAATACCTGAGTACCTTTAAAATGCTCACCTTTACACTTAATATCTTTAAATGTTCTTCAAAAATAGTATTTTTGTTTAAATTTTGAATTAGTATTTGCAGAAGAAAATAGTTTCAAGTGAACTGCTGAAGAGCTTTGTTTCCATTTTCTTGCTCTGCTTTTCTAATATTTGCAGAAAAATAGTTATATCTTGCCTTTGCAATGTATTTTCAGTGCTTGTTGAGAACAGGACAGAATGAGGAGCTATCATTATCTAGACTGTGGTGGAAAAGTAATTGTGTTGATGACAAAATTTTGACAGACGCGTATGGATGTAACTGGTTTGATTTTGTTTATGTGTATGTGTTGGATGTTTCTATGTTGAAAAAATTCTATACCCAATTGTAACGAGTTGTGATATTTTTTTAGCCTTTGAAGAAGTGTATTATTCTTTTGTTGTTTAACATTTCTAATGTTTCTTGGTTTTTCTTTTTTTTATTATAAGACATTTTCATCAGTTTCATTCTGTGAACTCCTTGAGACGTTTATATAAAGATTACTAGTGAGTTAATCTCTGTCTTCTGTTTAGTTTGTAAATGTTTCCTCCAAAGAATAGTTGAGTGTCATTAGCTATACTGCCATTTACCCCCTTCTCTTCATAAAACCTCTCAGGCTTTAGATTGTGAAAATAGTAGAATCCATCCATAATATTTACATCATAGCACTTGTTTTGTCTTCTAAGTTTGAAGGAAGTAATAGTTTCTTGTTAAGATTTTCATGAAACCCAGTGAAAACGATGAACTGGGTTCAAATATTTCCCCCTTCTTTCTCCATAATCCATAAGAACAAAAAGAGATACTTTTCTGAAACTGTTTCTTAGAAACATGTTTGTTACAGAAGAAGGTACTCTTCCTCATTCCTAATTATTTTGTGTTTATTTTGTGTTATTTATTCATGTTTTTTAGTGATATTCCTCGGATTCCTGAGAGTTCTCATCCCCCATTAGAGTCCAGTGAGTACATTCTCTTTGTTCCTTTGACAGAGCTTGATCTTGTACTCAGTACATTTTTTGCTATGAATTTTTTGAATGCCTACCATGCAGTGGGAGACTGCGTTGTCTTGAGATTTGTATGTGAAAAAAAATCGTTGTTATCTGAATCTTGTGTGTTAAATTCTAAACAATATAGATTTGATTAAAAACTATATACATTTCAAATGTTAGCAGGATTTTACTATGTTCTTTTGTTACTTGTGCTGTTAATACCATATGGGTGTATAAGACATGCCTGAAGAAGTCATTTACTTGTTCTAGCATAACAGAGGAGATAGGTAGAAGAGGCTGCCAAAAGTACAAACAAATGGCATCAGGATTTCACCTCCTACACCATCCAGCCTAAGTCCAGAGTTTCTGCTTCTCTTTAACTTATGGAGAATGCAACCCTATGATGAAATTTTTGTGTATGACACTTGAAAAGAACAGTTTCCTTAGCTGTCATTTGAAGTGTCAGCTGGGTTGCATGAGAGCCATGGCTTCCAGCCCTTTCTCATCTGAGCCTTGCGTGAGAAGCAATGAGAAACTTCCTTGGGTCCAGCAGGGCCACTGAACTTGCTGTGCTGCTCCTTGCCTTTCGTGAGCTTGTCCTTGCTCATGTGAGCTCTGCTTCACTGATAGAGAACTACTAATCTCCTGCATAGACAGGAGTGTCCTCTGTGCCAGATGCCTGTCTTGCATGTCTTCCTGCCTCTGAATTCTCAGGAGTTAAAATCACATTTCAGAAGCTACTATTAAAAAAAAAAAAAGAAAAAAAAAAAAGAAAAAAAAAAGAAAAAAATCATTTACTCATTAAAGTTTTCAGCTATGCACTCTGTACAATGAGGATATTTTATTCAAGGCATGGTATGTCAATGATAGATAAGGAACACTTTGTAATATGTTATTTAGAGTAAAAGAAAAAATGTCAGGTTTAATCTGGGTTAAGAGTATCTAGACTATTTTCACCACCTCATTTGCATCAGCTTAAAAAAATTCCGTATGCTAAGACATTAATACTATGCATAAAGACAAGCTTTATTATGTTCAAAGAAAAACAATTCATAAATTATCCAAATTTGCTTTATAATTTCAGATGGAGAGTTCATGTGTTTCTTGCATATTTTTAGGTTCAAGTTCTTTTGAATCTCAGAAGATGGAAAGACCTTCTATTTCTGTTATTTCTCCAACCAGCCCTGGAGCCCTACGGGATGCACCACAAGTCTTACCAGGGCAGCTTTCTGTGAGCAGATTTTATTTTTCCTAAGTTAATAATGAATGGATGTTTATCAGATGTTGGTCCTTCAGCCCTCTGCCTTCCCAAGGTCTATTGGGAAGTCAAAGGAAGTAACTGTCGCTAGTGAACTCTAACATCTTTCAAATGTGTAAGTATACATTCACTGTAATCACAGCAGAAGTAAAGAGTTGTCATCTTAATAAATGAGAACATGCAGAAATTTACATTGAGGAGCCCACAAACATGCCTTCTAATTTTTCATGCTGTGCTCTTTTGCACTTGCAAATAACAAGCACCATACCACTCTACCTTCTTTACAGGAGCAAGTAAAGAGCTATGTTAACTTATACTGTAGAAAAATGCAATTGAATTTAGATAAACTTCACCTCCTGGAATTCTCTGTAATGTTAATTGAAACTGTACTTATTAAGCACACAGTGAATTCTTAGACTTTGTTATTATATATTCTTAAATTTTTATATTGATTATATTAATTTCTAAGTACACAGCAGACTCAAAAATTCTGTTACGATCCTACGAGGAAAGAATTTAGCTGTATTTTATACTTTCCCTTAGACCTTTCTAATGTGACAGATGAGAGTAGATAGATTTTGAACATGCTTGAAGTTTAGCTTCCTATTTAAATGTAGATTCAGAAGTGCAAAACTAAGATGATGCTGGCTTGAATGAACTTACAGGTACCAGTGATTACAGTAAGTCATGTAAGTATAATTGAGTAACACCATTTTATTCAGCTAGGTGAATATGTAAGTCTTTGGTATACACCAACATATTTTTTTAATAGATTTGTAATTATATGCATCTCATTGTCTCTTGGGAAAATAAATGTTACTTCTAAACTGTGATTAATGTGATGCAATATAAAAATTCCTTTTTTTTTTTTATTTTCAATGTTTTTTTTCTGGTAACTTGTTTCATGTAGGTGAAACTGTGGTATGACAAGGTGGGACATCAGTTAATAGTGAATGTTCTACAAGCAACAGATTTGCCACCAAGAGTAGATGGACGGCCAAGGAATCCCTATGTAAAAATGTATTTTCTTCCAGACAGGAGGTAGTACTTCAGTTGAGAAAATTATTTTGTAATTTATTGAATCAATTTTTAAGTGAATGTTTTTGAATTGCAATATTCTTTTATATGTATTTTTTTCCTATTTAGACTAATCATGAGAAAAAAATTGCAATAGAGGTATTTAATTCAGTATAAAATTAACTCTCCGGACATTTGGATGAATGCAGTCCGCTGTACAGCAAATACTTTTCTCTTTTAAGGCATTATCAGATCAGGAAAAATGAAACCAATAAGTGCTGATGAGTTTATGGCTTTTTGTGATTTACAAACAATTTACAACAAATATTTATGTTACAGTGATAAAAGTAAAAGGAGGACCAAAACAGTAAAGAAAAGTCTAGAGCCAAAATGGAACCAAACTTTTCTCTACTCACATGTCCATCGTAGAGATTTTAGAGAACGAATGCTTGAAATAACAGTATGGGATCAGCCAAGAGTCCAAGAAGAAGAGAGTGAATTTCTTGGAGAGGTGACGCACACAATCACATTTATCCTGAGTTTGATATTTATTTTTGAATACCTGTTAAACTTACATATTAAAATTTAAATTAAAATGTGATAATTTTCCTCCTAGATTCTAATAGAGCTGGAGACAGCGCTTTTAGATGATGAACCACATTGGTATAAACTACAGACACATGATGAATCTTCACTACCTCTGCCTCAGCCATCACCTTTCATGCCAAGAAGACATGTTCATGGTGGAGAAAGCTCTAGCAAAAAATTACAGAGTAGGTCCAATCCATTCATCTTTTTTTTTTTTTAATTTTTAAATTTGAAATCCTGGGTATGTTGTACTGATATTTAGTTTTCACATACAAGACAAAAACGCCTTTTCAGAGTCTGTTAGTGTTATACAAATGAACAGCAAAAAGAGATGCCTTTGCACGTGCCAGCATTTCACCTGTGATGCATAACTTTCAAGTAAATGAAACCTATTTGAATCAATTGATTTTCACTAGCAAAATAAAATTGATCAAATATTTGTTTTCATAAATCTCCTTTCAAAAGGAAAAAGTCCACGTTTGTTGGATACTTTTGTAATAATTAAAAGCTTTTTATTTAAAAAAGGCTTTGAAGTCTTGTGAGGTGTAAAAACACTTCATTTAAGTTTAGTTTCAGCTTCCAATGTACTTTTATATACCATACCATATAATCAGATGAAAGAAGGAATGTAAGCAGCAAAGAGAAACTGCTTTGGGAAGTACAGTTGTTCTGAAGATTCTGATTCCAGGTTTGTATTTTTCACACTAAAAATAATGAATGTATTGAAATATTTGACTGTTGTAGCCTCTCTCTTCATTTAACTTAGTAAAAGATATATTTTAAAATGGGAAGGATGTAGGACGTTATTTTTAATAAGCTTTCAAGCTATTTTTCTCATTATTATTATTATTTCTTTTTAACATAAAAGTCATTAATTCCAGCCAACGAATAAGAAATTGGGCATATTCAGGAGTGAATTGTAGAAATGTGATATTACTTTAATTACTGCCTGAGAGTATGTATAGAGATAGCAAACCAAAGGTTAGTTTTCATGAGATATTTGAACTTTTTAAAAGGCTGTCAGTGCTGCTTCCTCTTCTCCTTTCTTACCATATGCTGCCACCTCTGCTTTCCTGTTCAGCTGATTCAGCTTGCTCTACTCACTGAAATAGCACAAAAGTACCTTTTTTTTTCTTTATTTGAGAAATAAAGAAATCTTTTTCCTTGCTTAGTGAGCTAAACTAACCTCGTAGAAGAGTACTGAGGGAAGAAAGGCAGAGGAGGCTGCAGCATCTGTGAACCTGATGGATTGACTCAGCTGTTTGATGAGACATCACCAAATCATTGATGCAGTTTAATTCTCCACTTGTACTGTTTAGACTTAAAATCATCTTTTCAGTTTTAGTACTACAAATGAACCTATTTTTACGCTTTATAACATGGCCAGATGTTCAGGTATTTGTTTACCTTACTGTTGTACAGGATCTCGGCCAATCAGTGATAGTGACATCTCAGATTATGATGTTGATGATGGTATTGGAGTTGTTCCTCCAGGTGCGTGGGTGAACAGCATGGTCCTGCTTTCTTTTTTCTTGCTTGCTTATTTATTTATTTTCATTATAACATTTCAGAATATTGAAGATACTGGTTTTAGAGAATGCGTAGTGGGAAGAACAAGTTTTTCTGATCATTCCATGGTTCTTGTCCTTCTCAAATATGGTGAATTAAAAGATTCTATAATTCGTTCATTGGTATTCCTTTTGCATACCATTCTTCACATATGAACCACTTGATGGTTCAAATTGTTTACCACGTGGTGTTCCAAGCATTATTAAAAATACTAATTTAATTTTAAAAATTGCTTTACAACAGTAATTAGGGTTTCAGTGTTTATTGCAAGCATGTTTTATTTTGCTTTTTGCTTGATACTTAGATGTAAAATAGTCTTCCATAGACTTTATTGAGAATGCATGCTGTAGATTATGATGCATGTAGCATGGCTGTACCTTCTATAGTTTCCTTGAGTCTTCATGAACTACCATTACCCTAAATGTTCATAAATTTAGCTTGTACCATGGTTAGACTTCAATTTATCATCCTTTTGTACTTTGGATGCCATATTTTTCTATTTCTATTCGACTGTTGTTATAAGTCAGGTGAATAGGTTTCAGAATTGTCCCAAGCTATCCTAAGATTCGCCGTTTCAGTGGCAGTACTAAATCATTTTTTCCATGTCCCCATTGACAATTACTGAATTAAATCATGGCAGGTTTTAGAAAGTCCTCTATCTCCCTGATCAGAGTTTAAAATAATCTGACAGTTTATTTATTATATAATGATTAAAATACATTGTACATTTTATTACCACATATAGATACAAATTTTGCTTCTTTTTATGTGTTAGGGTACTTCCCTTACTTTCATACAATTGCATATGAGCAACTAAGCAGGAAATTTGTTCCATTATGTCTTATAATTGTATTTGGTTTAATGAAGTGATTAATCTTGTTATTTACAGAAGCTGAGAACCTTTAAGCTAAAAATAAATCATAGGTTTCAAAAATGTGGCATACCTATGTATGCTTTCTTACCTCTCAATATACATACTTAGAGCAGGAATTTTTTTTAAGCTGCCCATTCCTTAGGGCATTCATTTGAAATAAACCGTTTCCATCTAGCCAGAAGCTTTCAAGAACATTCAGCTGAGTACATTGGACTCTATTCTCTGGGTCAACCCCTGAATCACTACAGTGCTTACAGAAAGTTCTTAGGACAGCGAGTGCTTGAGCGTGGCTTTGAAGCATACATGGGAGCAGACTTCCTCAAGAGATCACTGCAGAAAATTGCAGTATATTGCAATGCCGTATACCACCGGATTTTTTTTAGAATCGGTTCATGGAACTGTTTATAAAAGGGGTTTATACTCACAGCTTTAAAGTAACTTCAGTTGAAGCTCTGCTTAACACAGTTTATTTTTGACAAATTTTTGTGGTATGCCTATGTCTGTTTACATGAATATTATTTTAATGCTCTCAGCCTCTCCTCAGATGTACGATGCTCCAGGCTTTTAATTAGCTTTGTGGTCCTGCTCTGGACTCCGAGTGCTTTAACTCTTTGTCTTTCTTCTATGATGGAGCTCAATATTCCAAATGTGACCACACCATTACTGAGTATATAAAAAGAGTCAGTAAAGGATTTATAAAAACAAAATAAAATATGATCTGAGGCATTAGTGGCTCATATTGAGTTGGCAGTATACAAGAGCATATTAATGAGCTGTAATGCTTTTGAGTAACACTCCAGAATAATTTATTCTTCTATCTAAAATTATCTGTATAAATGGTTGTGTTGTACTTAACATTCCTGAAGCAGCAGGGTGACATCAGCATAACACCTTGCATTGCCTGTATTGCCTTTTTCAAAAAAAAAAAGAAATTTAGTGCTTTAGAAATCAAAACATTTTCATCATCCATGCAGTTTCCATTTCATGTCACACCTGACAGTTTCCCATGACCACCTGAGAAACTTCTTCTCCATGAACTGCCATAAGCTGTATTGCTGCTCCCATGCAAAAGAAAAAATTCTCTGCTCACTCTGGAGAGCTCAGAACCTTTGTTTTTGAAGATACGAGGAGATGTTACTGTTGCTGTCCCTGTCATGCTCACTGTGGAACTGTAGATGCAGTTTAACCAACTGAACAAAAAGTAAAACGTAGGAGAAATATTATTTACTGTTGCTCTGTCTGTGCTATAAGCTTTGTGTTCACCCAATGCACGGGTTTTAAATATTGTCTCCAGGTAGCTCAGCTATGAAGAATATGCAGGGTAATAGCATCTTCATATGCCAGATGTTTAAGTGCACAGGATAATCTTAGGTATTGGTTTCTTAGGTGGACCAGAAATACTCTGGAAGCACATTTTAAATTGAAATTTATTATTGAAAACTTGAAGCGCATTTCAGAATAGTTAAAAAGGTTAGAAAGCAGACTTGGATTTCTTTGATTTTAATGTTTAATAAATATAACCTAGGTTTTTTTTGTGTTAGAGAGTACATGATTTTACATGAAGCATGTTATTTTTCCAGAAAATATATTCTGATGCGTAAAGTTCAAGTTTAATTAGACTGGGAAAGGGAACACATCAGTTTTTGTTGTGTGTAATCATTTGTCTTCCTCTGACAAAAATACTAGACATTTTCTGCATCAATCTTATTACAGAAAATGAGGGAATCTCCACTGAAATCCTGAGTGAGTCACTGTTTTGCTTCAAAGTTTTCACCCAGTCCTTGTACTTATGTTGAGGGTATCCTGATATTTCTTTCTAGTTTTATTACATGGCTCTGAAAAACATTTTTAGCAGATAAAATACTCCAGCATCACAGTGCATCAAAACCAATGTGACTTTGGAGTCTTTCTTTGTAAAAAAAGTTTATGAACCTTGGAGTAGATACTTTCTGGGATCAAGCCCCTTTTGTAGTCAGTACTCACTAACCCATTGCCATTAAGTGGCAAGCATTTGTTGTGCATGTTGCCACTAATTTGCATTCACAAAGTTTTTGGGTTTTTTTTTTATCTTTCTTTGGCTTTCAAAAGATAACAGCCATCCTGCCCTAACTAATATATTATCACATTTAAAATTTGATGCCACGTTTGTTCATTTTATTTCATATACCTAACTCGGTGCTATCTGAGAACAGTGCAAACATGCAAATGCAACACTAGCGTTTGCTTCTGAGCTACTTTGTGTTTTTATTGTGAATCTTTTCCTTTGTCCCTACCCTCTAAGATCTATCAAAAGTCATATTGTTTCCTATTCCCCTAATTGATTGACTTTCCCACATCTCCCTGCTTCAAAAGATGGAAAAAAAGAGATTATTTCCCATGTTCTTGCACCAACCATGAAGTGTAAGACAATAATTGGAGAAAGTAATAATAGACTTGCAGAGGTTTTTCTGCGTATGTTTTGAGCTGACATTAACAAGAAATTCCATAGTAAAACTGTCTGATCATCTTTTTTGAATCATGTCTCCTTCCCACTCACCTTCTCTGTCTTATATTTGTAGTGCTCAATAGTGTATAACAGATGGACACATTTCTGGGGGTTGTGAAGTTATGAGCTTTATAATCAGAGACAAGGGCCTTAGAGGTTCTTGGATGACAAAATACACAATTTAGTGGGCCCCTCTTCTGAATTTTTGAATTTTGTTTATTAAAGTGAATCTGTTTTATGGTGAAAGATTATTATCACTTTTAACAAAATGCTTTCCTTCTGGTCTAATGCTCAGATAATGTATTCAGATGTTAAACGTCCATTAGAATTACATTGGTAATCTGATGAGTAATTTGAGAGAAATAATGTGAGTCTTACCTTGATTCTTGTAATCAAAGTTCAGAGTTGTAGCTGAGCATGTCGTTAAGTGTCACTTCACCAAGTCTGATACTGACTACATATACAGGCCATACTTTTAAGAGGCTTGTAACAATGTGGTATATTAGAAAAGAACTACATGAGTTACTCAAATTATGCAAAATAATAATAAAAAAAGAAAAACAACCTAAGCCGAAAACCTTGAAACACTAGAGAAAGAAGCACAAGAAGTGCAAAGCAACCTGTTTCATTATCCAGTTGAAGATGTAGTATTTAGATGATGATCTTTTCCTGTATGGAGAGAAGATTTCTGATACAGGCTGCTTTTTTAGCTAAATGTAAAAAGCACAGTACAGGTGTTTGGTGCTAAACAAATGCAATAGAAACAGCAGAGGGATTTTTTGTTGGTTTGTGATGTTCAGTTAGGGATGACTAAAGAGATGACCTTTCCTGTAATTCAGGGAGATTTTTTTCTCATCTAAATGTCTAGATGAGAGCAACTCTGACCAAATCCATGTAGGATATTCTGGAAAGGTAGCAAGCACCTTTTGGAAGCAGCACATCATGCTGATCTTCATTTGGTACAGGATTTTTAGCGTGAGGTTCAAAATGTGAACGATCAGTATATTATTTAGAAAAAAAGAACAGGAATATCAGTAGTTAAACAAATGGCAGAATGATAGTACATTTTTGAAGTTCTATGCAAGAAGAGATTATGAAAAATATTGCATCTCATTCATAGTATTTGGAAAACGTGGTCTGCAGTGGATATGGTGCTCAAAGTTTTATAGAATATGGTATAAATGCTTGTTATTTTTGAAAGTAGGTAGCTCTGACCAAGTTGAGTAGGAGAGCATTTTTATATTTAACTGAAAAAAAGTCAGAAAGAGGCTTTATTTTTGAGGAATCCTGTGTGAGTCTGCTGTAATACACAGGCATGGCTTCTCCATTTGTTAGATGAGGTAAACCTACACTACTTAGATTTGTTTCAAATATTTGCTACTGAATGACAATTTTGAAATACAAATTACTATGTGTACTCTTTCCCAAGATAGAAAATGGACTCAATTCTCTCCCTCACACCTTCCAGTGTATACTGAAAGTAATCTCAGTTTTTCTGTCTCTGCACATATAGAAATTAAAGGGTAGTCCTAGTATTTTGTCCTGGCTGCATGATATGTCAGGATACACGAGAGCTGAATGACCACCTGACAGTTGTGTAAGCATTTAGTTGTGTGTTCCTTAAAGGACTAACCATCTGAATTCATTCGAAATCCACACTGTTATTCTCTAATTTCCTTCTGTTGCCCTCTTACCAGTAGGTTATAGATCTAGCACTAGAGAAAGTAGATCTACAACACTAACTGTGCCAGAACAGCAAAGAACAACACATCATCGTTCACGATCTGTATCTCCTCACCGTGGCGACGATCAGGGCAGGACCCGTTCACGTTTACCAAATGTGCCATCACAGAGGTAGGCATCACAAGAGAGTGAAACTGGTCGGTTTCAAGTTTGTACAATCTCTCACTGGTATCTGTTTACTTTTCTTTTGTTCAGCATTGTGTAGAAACAGAATTGTATTTCAATTTAATAGTTATTTGGACTTGATGTATTCTTTCAATAATCATTCAAGCGCAGCCACGAGATTAATCATATCTTTCTAAGAGTTACCTCTTACTAATATTTTCTGTGTGATTCATCTCAGATTTGGAAATGCTATTCAGGCAGTGACTGAATCTTATATGAAGTCATTTAAGCATTTTTGTACGATAATAAATAGTGCAGTATACAATTTGTATACTATGAATATAACTTATTTTGAAGTAACAACTAGCTTAAATTACCAGTTGTATTTATAATTTGCTCAATCAACCTGTACCATTTAATTGTCTATTAAGCTGTATTGTTTATGAGGAAAACAAGATTATCACACATATGTCTGCCTTTCAGGAATTTTTAATTGTCCACTAAACTATATAATTTGTGAGAAAAACAAGATTGTCATACATATATGTGCCTTTCAGGAGTTTAGATGAAATTCATCAAATGAGAAGATCACGTTCTCCAACTAGACACCATGAGGCCTCCAGAAGTCCAGCTGATTACAGATCCAGAGACATGGATAGTCAGTATTTGTCTGATCAAGAAAGGTATATTGTCAGTCTGAACTTGGAAATAAGATTAGAAATGTGTTTGTCAGTTTGCCCACTTTTCAAATGTTTAGCAGAAAACTACAGCCTGTTAATAATGGGAAAGGGTCAGGTAATCATCCTCACTGCAAAAAGTAGTCATAATTAAATTATCTTTGCCTTTTTTCTGGTGAAAGTCTGCACTGGGTTGACAGTGATAGAAGATGTCTGGACTAATGGTTCTTAGCTGTTTGTCCTAGACTACTGTGCTGTTTGTTTCATGCACATGTGCCCTGAGAGTTTGCTTAAAGCCATAAATCTACATACATTTCCTAATAAATCTTGTAGCAGAGACCAGAGAAATATATTTGTCTGTTTTGGTAGTGAGAAAAATACTAGGATGACTTCCTACCATGTGGGAGTTGAATGCTACAGTTTGCTTTCCTATGTGAATATGTTTTGGATTTTTACCTTTTCAGTCTCACAGAATTTTATATCACATTTTGGTAAACTTGGTACAGTATACAAACATAGGAAGGATAATTACAGTGCTTGCAATTAAGAAAAATCTCCAATCATTGATACTTGACACTCCTTGGAATATATGAAGATGCTCAGAGAATATGTTCTCTACTAGTAGGCATTATTTTCAGTTATTTAGGAATATCTTCAAAAATTGGAAGAAAATTAGAATGATCTTGCCTGTTTTTTTTTTTTTGTTTTGTTTTGTTTTGTCATGACTTATGTATGGGAATTAATCATTTACTTGAAACTGCTTAACATTTGAGTGTCCTACTTTATAGACAAGAAGTTTATACAGAATTGCCTAAGTTGGATTTTTGTATCAGATTTCCTTTTAGAGATGAGTTGAAATGCTTTTTAACTATAGCAACATTGCACTTACAGTTAAGCTAGTTCAAGAAATTTCCACTTGTTGCAGATGTTTCATGTTATTTATTATAGGTAGGAATATATTCAAAGTATTACTGAAAATATTTATTGGATAGCTTTCCTGTTCGACAGATTTGGAAGAGACTTTTAAAAGTAGCTTTAATCATTAGAAAGAAATAAATAGAGTTGGCTTCATACAGATTTATGTTATTGCCTCGAAACATAGTATAAATGACAATACATACATGAATTATGTCTGTGAGATGCACTGGTGCTTTTTCAAAGATGAGCCATCAGAAAGGGCACAGCAACAAAGCACTGCTGGATTTTTTCAGATGAATAGGAAATAGTCTTCAGTTTGCAGAGTTCAGAAGATACTTTTCAGAAATTTAAAAGATCAGACATGAAGGATGTACGTGATTTATAGGATTAGCAGGATTTAATCAAAGGTTCCCTGAACTTGCTTTCCTCAAGGAACCATCCTGTGCGCTTTTCTCTCTTTTTTTTTTCCATTTGCTTTTCCCCAGATACCTTCAGTTGTTGAAACTTTTTAACTCTTGAAGGCTTCACTGACTTCCCGTGAATAAGAGTAGAATCACAGAGTGGCTTGGACTCAACTTGTGATTTTTATGTTGTTGCCAACAACCTCATTGTTGATAGAATCTTTCACATCTCAGGGTATAAAAAAGTAAATATTCAGTATTGGTACCAGTACAATGTCTTAGTATCAACATTAGAGCAAGTATTATGTTCTTCATTTACCGAACCCATCATCTAAGTATATTCTTGTAGATACCAAACATAAACTTGATCGGAAAAGTGAGTATTTTTCTGATAATTGCATGGCAGAAATTGCAGTTGCTCATTACTTTTGATCATTTTCTCAGTGATCTTAGTGATCCTAAGTTAATATTGAATATTTCTAAGGAAGCTTTGTAGACATATCTATGATACGCTCTTAGAAAAGTGTTTGGTATGATACACTCCCAGCACAACTGATCGGTTCACTTTACCTTTTTTTTTTTAATGTATTCTTTTATATATATATATATGTATATATATTTATGTATGCACACATATGTGTACATGTGTATATAAATACATGTATATGTATGTGTGTATATAAAAATGTTTAGGAAAATTTTATATTACGAAATCCAACAAAGGAATATACTTCCCTCTCAATTTAGCATCATCATCTGATTCTCAAGTACCCTATTTCACTTTTTGTTTTATTCCTAAATAATGTCTGCTAATCTCAGTTCTTAAGTATTCCCATTAGGAAGTTCTTATTCTAAAATAATAATCTTTAATACAAATTTCTCCAAAGCAGCTTTAGTGTAGAACTTCCAATATCATCTTACATTGTAAATAATCTGTTACAGATTTTTTTGCCTTGTTTTTGTTTTGTTTTGTTTTAATTTGAGGTTTTCATGGTGGATTTGGTGTTTATATTCCTTTTCTCAGTGAAATATTATGGTTTGCCATGGATGCATTTCAGGAGATATCCTTTGGCTTAGCAAAAGTAGAATAAATATTATCAAATTACCTTTCACAACTACTCTTTTTCAGATTTTATCCTGTTTCTCAGAAGGATTCCTGTCTCTGAAAATTAAGCAGTGCATAGCATTTCATGATTGTAGTGTTTTTATGCTAATTTCCTCATTTCTTGAAAGAAAATCTCAAATATCTTAAGTTACTGCAGAAAATGGTATTCTTTTCCTAATACACATGTATTTGTAATTTGGAAATTTGCATATAAATGCTGTTAGTGCTCTAACACTTGGAATGGAATTTTTTCTTTAAAAGAAAAAACAATTCAGTTTACCTTTAATACCTTTTGTTGCATCGAATTCAGGCTGGTGATTCCAGATGCAAACTGAACTCTCACTTGTTACTCAGAAGCCATTATTTTAGTTTTCTGATTTCAGAACAGTAGAGTAATATTACCTGTGCTGCATCAATTAAAGTAATCATTTTATAGTGGTATGAAGCACAAAGCACGTTGGACAACTGCTACTTCATTTCTTTTGTAATCTTTTCTCTTTCTGTCACCACAGTACTTCATACGATTCCCTGCTTATTTTAAAATAGCATGTTTCCATGAAATTTAGCTTTACTTTCATATTTACAATAGTTTGTGGGATGTTGGTACTTCGACTTCTTGATCATATTGAAGTGCATAAAACTACAAGATTAAGTCAAGGGATGTTTCATATCATAATCATACTTACCATAGGCATAAATATGTCTTATTTTTACCATCTTTCTGATGCTAGCACGTGTTCAGTTGCATCAAATGAGTAATAGATTAGTTGGCTGATTTTCTGAATTGGAAACAATAAGAAACAAAGAATCTGATAACTGATCAGCTATTTTTTTGTTTTGTTAGGATAACATTGAATAATACTGAAAATAGCTATCAGTCAGAACTTCTATTTGAACAAACATATTCCCTGTTAATGCATATTTTTCTTTTTCCCAGAAGGACAAAAAGGATTTACTCTTCCCATAAATTGGATTGCAGTGAAGTAACAAACTCTCCCTCCTTTTTTCTTGTATTCTTTTGTGACTTAGAGAAAAACAATCACCTGTCTTTTTTCTAAAATATTTCTTTGTAGTTCTTTGATGTATAAGAAAGGAGGTTATTAGAGAAATGTAAATGATTTACGGAGACAGCTTTTGTCATGAGGAGCTCTGAATCAGTACTGAATTTTAACAGGAGAAACCTCATGAAACTAGGTGAAAGGATTTGGTTGAAAATGTAGTTATTGCAGGCATTTTTTTTTTGGCTCACATACTTTGAGAAGTGCAGTCTGGGTTTGAACATTAGCAGTCTATGTATTTTGGTGGAAGTTTCTTTGTTATTTTTTTTTATGTTTTCATTTGCGTTTCATTGGCATAACCCATGTCATCTAATGCTTCATAATTATATCTGTTTCACTCACCACCCATCCTGTCTGTGCAGTGAGCTTCTTATGCTGCCCAGAGCAAAACGAGGAAGAAGTGCAGAGTGCCTACATACCATCAGGTAAATACAGGAATCTGGTACACCTCTGGTTAGTTGTGTGTGCTTTGTGTGCCCGGCATACAGTAAGTACAGACCTTCACAGTACATTGTGATTCAGGTGTCAGTTTTTCTTTGTTTGTTTTAAATCAGCTGAAGATGCGTATATCTGTGTTTGTCTATACTGATATATGTGTATCACTAGTAAGGGTTAAAGCAGCTAAAGAATTCCTGATTATGCAGTTGTTTTTTGGGTTTTTTTGGGGGGTGGGGGGTTGATTATCTGTCTAGTCACAGTAGTCCTGATCACCAATGCATGGCAGTTTTGTTATGGTTTCAGACATTTTTTTTCAGTTTTAATGTTTTTGTTTATTTCCATTTCTATGTCTGTATTATAGCCAAGCACTGGCCAACAATCTTTACTCCTTGTGACACCTAATCTCATGCTGACTTTGGACATTTGAGGAGAAAGCATAGGGATGAAGGAGGGCATGATTTAAAGGCATCCTCCCCTAGATTTTAGGGAATTCGTAATGCTTCTATATTTTTCCTTTTGAATTGTGCTAATAATTTGATCCAGGCTTAAACTTTTCAGTTTATGCTCATTTTCAATCTTAAAAAATGTGTTATCCCAGGGTTTGAAACTCTCTTTCTCAACTGTTGCCAGAGCTAAATATAACTAACTATCTTACTATCTTAATCAAGCAAATCTACCTTTAAAAAAAAAAAAAAGAATAATTTCATTGTCATATTTCAGCCAAAAAGCTTCTGACTCAACATTTTAGATATTACCTTAATCACTTATTGAACTCCCTGTTATTTTGTGTCAGATTATTGTCATGCAATATCTAGATTTCACTACCTCTTTTCTATGGCATTTTTCTTTCTACTATATTTTCCATTGCTTTACTCCTTATATATCCCCAGCTCTGTGCTTTTTTTTTTTTTTTTTTCAATAATCAGGTAATAAAGATTATAATTTTCATTATAATTTTGCAGTGACAGAATTTAAATTCTCAACGCACAGAGTAATTATTATATGACGAGCTTTTGTCACTCTTTGCCCAGCAGCTGTGGATTTTCAATTGTGTTACAAATCCACTAGGCAGGTGGGTAGCTAACCAGCTAAAAATTGTGCATGGGCATCTACATAGTTAGGTTAGAGGAACACTGAATTCAGAGAGTACAGCCGTTCCTTGTGTTTTTCCTTGTTATAATTTCCTTGTTATAGAATCACCCTGGAAAAGACCTACAAGGTCATCCTATCCAGCTGTCTGCCTATCACCTATAATTCTTGCTAAACCATGTCCCTCAACACAATATCTAAACATCCCTTAATTAGGGTATGATTATAAAGAATATTTAATTAGGTTTTGAAGCTGATATACCACTTCCAAAAAACATTCAGAGATGCCAGATGCAAGTATGTGTGTAACTGTCTTTGTGGTACTACATATCTCTGTTTTAGCAAGCTTTTTGTGCTTAGCTTTGGAAGCATGTCTCAGTTAAAGTCTCTGTAGGTCTAAATAAAGCATTACTAAGACAAATAAATAGCAGCCTAATCCTTCACAAGAGCTTGTATATTTTAATTAAAAATCTCAGTGGTAGGAATTTAGATTACTTTCATTACAAGAACAGTGTCCGAGCTATAGTAGCATTGTCATGAATTCATGGGCTGTACTAACAAGAGAGTAAATTTAAAAAAATTGTCCACCAGGTAGCTATCACAGCAGGTGAATTGAGAAGAATATACATTAAGAAATCTCCTCATGCAGATATTACATATAGTAGAATATTATGTGTTTATTTTAAGTTCTGGTCAATTTTGCTTTACTATTACTTGTCTTTTTGTTTCTGGCATGTTTTTGTGTTGTTCTCTTTTCTTTTTTCACTTTCAAGAAGTTCTGTTAGTCATTATAAAACATTACCACCCAAGATGCCTTTACTAGAAAATGGTATTCATTGGAACCTATACAGGTAAGAAGTATTTAGAGTCCCCTTTAGTAGTAGTTAATGACTCTTTAGAGATGAAATAGTCTTCCCATATATATATGTATTTTTTTTTAAAAAAAAGAACAACAGCATTTCATATGCTTTTGATAAACATGAGTTAAGGGACTTCTTAAAATAACTTCATACACTCTAAATTACCCCTACAGATGAAAGACAAGCACTTTATATTATGCACAGTTTTCTTCACTGTTAACATTGTATGTTGCACACTTTGTCTTTGTTGCATTCTTTTGTTTGTGCGTGATTTTGCTTACATGTCAAATTTATTTTTATTTTGTTTAAATAATTTTAATTTACAAAGCTCAACTCTTCCTGCATGTGCTAAGACCAAATCAGTGGTTAGACAGGATATTTCTCTCCTTCGTGATTGCCTTAATTCACGAATTCCGAAATTTGGAGATGATCTACTGGTTAGGTAAGACACTAAGGATTAATACCTTCTCCTTTTGTATCCAAGATGGATTTACAGAATTAATGAGCTTCATTGTAAAGTAATTTCACGTCATTTATAGTGTATCACATCCTTTTATGTTGGCTTAAGACTTACTGCTAATAATAAGGATTTAGATTTATTGTTTGATATTTCTCATTCCACTCTTTTGCCAGTGGATATTCTGTCTCCCTCAGTTTTAAATATTTCAACAGTCTTAGCAAGAATATTTTAGCAGTCTTTTATTTGATTTTGTTTTCTAAACAAAACTTGGCTCTGTCATCCAGCCAGCTCTTTTATGTTTTCCTTAATTAAATCATTGTGATTTTACATTTTCTGTAAAGAGAGCATTATTTTATGAGTTAATATCTAACATTGTATTCCTTTCTTTGTTTTCTTTTTCTTTCTCTTCTACCATTGGATGCAATGCACTGGCACTAGTGAACTACAGCCCTCCCTTGACAGGGCTAGGAGTGCTAGTACCAACTGCTTGAGACCAGATACTAGTTTGCATTCACCAGAACGAGAAAGGTATAAAATAAAAACTTATAAATTTCTTGTCATCTGTGCTGGTGGTCTTTCCACGTTTCGTTTTTCTTTATATGAGTACTCTACATTCCTGTACATTCATGTCTGTTTTGATATTCGTAGACATTTTTGCTCCTATATTCATGTATGTCATGTAAATTGTGTCTTGGAGTTTGTAACTGCTTCTGGCTTCTTTCCTTGTTTCAGTTCAAGCTGATGTCATTGTTTGCAAAAGTCCTCAGTATGCTGATAATAGCATTACAGTGTTGAGCATTTTGACATTACAGTGTTGAGCAAGTATCACTTGATTGTTAATCATCATCATTTGCTGAAAAGTATTACATGTATTTCTTGCCTGCTTTGTGGACCGCTAATGAGACAGTGACATAATTTATAAATTATACAACAAAACTCTCACATTTTAATCCAGAACTGTAGTTTTTGAAGCCACGTATTTTCTATAGGACACCCAGCCAAACCTCATTGCTTCTTTAATCTGATCTGTTGCATCTGCTTTTGCAATTACAAGGCAAATCACTGCAGTTTTTTGTTTGTTTGTTTGTTTTTTGCTCTGTGATGATAATTTTTAGGCTCACTGAAGGTTTAAGAAGTCAAGTTTGCAATTTACATGAAAAGACTGTTTTATCACTTAAATTGTGTAGGTATTTTTTGGATCTTTTCTGAACCTTTAATAATGGAATATCTTGGTTCAAAATCCTAGATGAACTAAATATAAGTGATGTGTATGACAGATGGAATTATTCCACAATGGAACTTTTGAGCACCTTCTGGTTTTGGTTGATACTCACACCATTTTAGAATGAGGCTTTAGCTTCACTTAAGGCTATAGTAAACTCCCATCTACTATGACATAATTACATCAGTTCAATGCAAACTAATATGGCAGTTAATATCAAGTTGCTTTCTCAGTGAATTGACAATATAGTTAGGAAAACTGTTGTATCAATGTATTATTTTGGGAGAGTAACTGTGAAGAAAGGCAGTAAGATGTTTTTCTTTGAGAAAAGATGTCTCTTGTTTTTTCATGCATGGGGGGAATTTTCCTTTCCCTCTTCCCCAGCCTCCTACTGCTCTTTTATTGCAATTTTACTGTTCTCAAGCTGTGCTCTTGTTGCACAGAACTGACTCATGTCCTACTGGAATATTTCAAGTTGATCTACATTAGTTCACTCCTTTTTTTAAGATAAAGCACTGAATAGCATAACAATGTATGCCTAGTCATCAAAAAAATAAAATAAAAAGAAATAAGGCCATCCACACTAAAACACAGGATACCACTCTAGACATTTTAGAAACCGTATTGTAGCATTATATTACTATGAGTGTAGTTACACACAGCTTTACTAATGTGCAAGTAGCTATTTAATGCAATAATGTATGGATATAGGTAGTCTACATTTTGTAGTTTTATTTCAGGATGCCAGCCATCAAGCTGGAATTTTTAATGAACAGGAGCTGGCAATGGTAGAATATCTGGTTAAAATACTGTCCTCAAAACTGTATCTGTTACTGACATTAATTAGATCTGTTGTGTCCTTAGATTCATCTCCAGCAACATCTCTCCATGAGACATTGAGTAGAATCTGCAGCTTTTCACATGTGCTGCTCACAAAGAGAGGAATTTGATTTCTTGTAATGGCCTCTACTGCCAGAAGTTTTTGCCAGTTTGCCTCTGGTTCCAGATCCAAAAAAACTGTCAAGAATTTTATGTGTTTGCTTCATAAATCCTGAGGCTGACTAAAAACTTTCTTTTGGCATGGCATTCTTTTTGGGGTGTAGATTTTTCTTTTCTTTTTTTTTTTTTAATTAAATGAAATTCAAATTGAATATTTCCATAGTGGTTTTGTTGTGAATAATAAGGTGTGTGGCTTTGTCAGAGTGTTGTCATCAAGAATTTTTTTTTAATTTATATATAGATATACTTATTATTTCCTAATTCAGCCCAATTTTGGCAGGAACGTGCTGTATTTAGTATCTAAAATTTAATCTTAAAAATTTAATCTTACAGTTTTGAGGTAAACTGATTTCAGGAAATTTCATACTCCACTGTTGAACATATCCACTTACACTTTAGCATGAGGTTACTCATCAGTTGCATGTAATGATAGAAGAGTCCTTAGTTTGAAGAACAAGTTCAAGGAACATAGAAAACATTTTTGTCTGTGCTGAGCAAGACAAGAGTAAGGCACTAAAATTACAGTATGGTAGGCTTATCTTATCTTACAGGTTCACAACACCAGGAAATGTTAGAATGGTTCACAACATTAGGAAAGAATATTTTTGTAAGCGAGTATAATAAAACATTCCAATAGTCAATATGGAAAAGCTTTTATAAGCTTTGTTACTGGATACTTTCTGATAAGAGATGGGACAACTCACTGTCAGTTATAGTTGATTCTGCTTCTAGCAAGGAGAAACACAAGGGTTTTGTGAAATCCAATCTCTAAAGCACAACTTTTTTTTTATATCTTATGTAGGAACTATGTTGAAGGCACTTCTAGTTGTGCTTATGGTACTTTTTTTATTTTAATTCACAGTATGAATTTGTAGATTTTAAAATATAGTCTTTCTATCCTCAAAATATAAAAATAAATGTGGCATTATATCTTCTTCAGGAAAAAACAGGAAAAAATTTCTAGGTTTTTGGTCAAAATAATTATCTTGTCAAGGTTTGTAGTTATCAACAAGACATATTTTAGTTTTATAATTTAGTAATAATAACCTTCCAAACCCATAAAATCAGTTTTTGCTGCTACTGTAAGAGTTTTCATTGTCATCACCATGTCTCAAAATTTCTGCTTCTTTGTATCATGTCCTAAAACAGAGATATTTGTGTGCTATCACCAGCCTCAAATCACGAAAGCACATAGGCATGGGATTTACATTTCCCGAATCAATTTGCCTGTGGTTTCCCATCATTATAGCCTCTTCCCCAGATGATCTGGTGATATTTAAGACTGTAGGCAGTGACAGTTACTTGTTAATATCGAGTATGGCTTATTGATTGTGTAAATTTCTCGTGTTCCAAGAAATTATTGTGTGTAACAGCAGGTAGCACAAAATTAGTTGTACAGATTGGTAACACTTGTATGCTTTGCTCCTCAGAGGATTAGGTAGTGGAATTCTGAGCAAGTAAAAGTGAGTAATACAGCAAAGTAAAGAGTTCATGTAGAATAGAGTCTGCCTATCTGTAGCACACAGTGCAGCTCTGCTTGGGCTTGATCTGAGGTGAAGTAGGAATTCAAATGTTTCAAAGATCCCCAGTGTTTTTAATGTCAGCTGGTCACTACCACTCAGACAAGATACAAAGCAAAACTCGTAAGTAGATAGCAGAAAAGTTGGAGCATCATTTGATCTGTTTAAGACTTCTGATCTGATTTCATTGTAAATTTTCTATTTTTTATTTTAGTAAATCTGAAGCACTTGGTGTTCATATTGCATGCATGCATTTAACAGCAATGTTGAACATCACTATATTTAAAAATATGTAGAGTAAAATAACTGCTTGCATTAAGTATGTAATGCATTGTGGTTTTGATTATTTTCAAACATGTAAAGGAATAGATTACTGCATGTTCCTCTGCTTTTTACTGTGGCTCATGGTCATTAAAACTCAGAGCATGTTCTCAAAGATCGTACTGCATGCCCTACTTAATTCTATCAAACGCTATTTGATACTTAGAGTGGATATCAGCATATTAAGGGCTTTGAGTGCACTGATGCATTAACATTTTCTTTGGCTCCTGCTTTGGAGAGAAAAAGAAAGTAACTGCTAACAACCTGTTTCCTCTTGAGAATTCCAGCAGATGTTCAAGTGATGCTAATCTCCTTGAAACCTTTGTTATTTGCATGTTGCATAAATCAAACCCTTTTCCTTATTACACGGACTGGAAGGATGCCTCAGAAAGTGACTATTACACAACTGTGCAGCATTTAGTTAAACGCTTTGCTGCTTTTGTAAATTAATCAGTCAATTTGGATTTTCTAAATTGTCACGTGTACACTCTTGGAACCCCGTAACATCACCAAAAACAAAAGCAACGTCAATCTACAGTATACTGTGTGTTATTGTAAACTAAATGAAATTGTTAACAAAAAAGTCACAATAAGACACTAGATTACATAGTACAGTATTGTTAGATTTATTAAATTAACTGTAAATTAGTATTTGCTCTGGTACTGAAGTTACTGAATAAGAAATGTACCTGTATAAAGCTGTTATTTTCATCTTTTAACTTTTCTGATTCTGCAACGGAACTTTATTAGGGAGTAAGAAATTCTGCCACACCATCACAGGAACAAGAGCTCTGGTTTATTTATCACTGCTCTGCTGAGAGAGTCCTTGACACATCAAGAGTCTCTGCTGCTGCTACAAAAAAGTTGAACAGAATCTGAAGAAACAAATGCTTGTGACAATCATGGTCATACCAGTTTTGTGATAGTTTACTCAAAAGCCTAACTCTTAAAATGTACTGAGCTTTTTATTAGTAAGCATGTGTACATCCATTGCAGTTAAAGCAAGAGATCTCTATAGGCAGATGAATGGAGCAGAAGGTGACTCTCTCACTGTCTTCCAGAGAAGGGTCACTTTATGTCTTCAGATTTTTCTTATACTTCATGCTTCTATATATTTACCAAGGATGCATTTTTCACTGCAAAGAGTCCTTTGGATTAAAAGGAGGGATTAGTTTAACAAGTTAGTTTTGGAGATGAATAATGTATGGTATGCTGTGTGAAAGATTTAAGTTAATATGATGAAGTTCTGATTTTTTGGAAACATATCCTTAGTTTCATCTGAAATAATTCTGCAGTGAGCAGCCATAATAATATACCTGGAAATTAGTAAAAATATTGTGATGCTCGCTTTTCCATTACTTTGTGGGGTATTTTTCCAGTCCCAAGTCCCATCTATTTAATTTTATCACAGACTAAATGTCCTGTTTTTTTCCTATTTTGTTGAACGGGCAAACAGGGGTAGATGGTCCCCCTCCCTAGAGAGGAGACGACCTACTAGTCCCAGGATTCATATCCAGCATGCATCTCCGGAGGATGACAGGTACTAGGCAATTCCTCCCAGCTGAAAGGTGGCTTACTGCATCTTGCACTCTTAGAGGAGTATTCTGAAATTTGAAAGTATGCATGTTTGTAGAGACATACCTTTAAACTCCAGAAGCCCAAAATGAAATAGAGCTTTAGATATCATCCCTGCATTTTATCGAACTGTTATAAAGCACCTAGAATTAATGCCTTTACAGATTTTCTGTTTGCCTGAACTGTTCCAAGCCATATAATCAGACGTCCATTAAAACAAAACATTGTCTGCTAATGTTCTTCAATCTGTTTTACCTGCTTCTGTAAACGGTGGTGGTGTTTTGACTATGGTGCTTTATAATATGATAAATACCTGTTGTAGAGCCTGTTTTTGTTTAGGTGTTTAATTTTACTGTCGTTTGTGTTGTTTTTTTGGTTTTTTTTTCTATTCAAACAAACTGTTCCTAATTAAAAAAAAAAAAAAGCCATGATATGTTGGAAATCTTGGTATCTCTTGCTGATTGATGTATATAGAAATTGGCAGTGCTCTTAAACTCTGTCCTAAATTAGGATGTTCATCATGGAAAAGGTTTTCCTAATAAGGTAGGTTTTGTTAAAGCCACCAGTGCTTTAAATACATTTTTACACAGAATGTGAATTATAGCTAATAGAAGCACTGTATGTTTTTCTGACCAAGCACTTTCTACTCATGTCAGTTTGGGTGTTTCATTGCTTTGGCAGTGGGATTTTTGTTTGTTTTTGTTTTTTTTTTAATTTTTTTTTCCTGATTAATCTATATCAGAAGCAGACATAATTTCTACTGACATTTAAATTCAAACTTTTTGTGTTACAGTAAATGAGAGAATACACATGTAAATAATCCATACTTGCGTACACTCTTAAAAAATCTGCTCTTAAAACTGTAACTTTTTCAGTTACTTTGAGTGTGGTGGTTGCTTTCTATTCAAGAATGCTTCCATTTGTTACATTTGTACTCTAATTTCTCTTGTTTGCTTGATACTGGGTGTATTCAACTAATGCAAACTGGAAAAGTGTGAGACCTGTAACTGTGTTTGGATAACATTTCTCCTAAGACAGCATTATAAATTATAAAACTTAAGTTGTGAAACATTATTTCAAAATTGGCCATTCAGATACAGCATTTCTCAGTATTTTAGCAACATTGATTCTGAGCCCTTTGGTGGGACAGTTATTAACCCTTTGCAAATGTACTTTCTATATTTTAGACATTTAAAAAGTAAATTTTTCTTCACATTTTTTAAGCTCTGGATCAGAATTGATGTTAAAATCTTGTCATTCTAGTGATTAGAATTAAAATACATTTCAGTGAAAATGGGTTCTCATTTGGATGCCTCCATTCTTAATGCAGAATTAAAGCCTTCTGATCTCAGCCAAATTTTTCTGAATGTATCAAAGATTGAAATTATCTAATACCTTCTAATAAACATCTTGCAATATACAGAGTCTTTGGGGGGCACTGTTTTGTATTAGAGAAACTGCAGTCTCATTTCTTAGTGTAGTCAGTGCCCATCCAGTGTGTAGAATATTAGCGTGGAATGCTTTATCTTTGTAGAAATTTTCTGTTCTTTGACTTTACATTCATTTTGATTGTTTTCTCACCTTTATTTGTCAGTTGGCCAGGAGTATTCAGTTCTGACTTTTTTATTTTAAGGTGTGTTTTTATTAAATTGACAGTTGATACTATGGGTGTTGAGTGTCTGATGGATGAACAGGCATAACTAACAATTACTTATCACCACTTTCAGATCATATTTTCACAGATTAATTGACTTCGACAGATGTCATCTCACACTTCATTTGAGAACATTCCAGAATTCTTATAGATTGCCCAATTTGCATATAAAATGCAATCAAGATCTATTCCTGAGTATATTTCTTAAACGAAAGACTTACACGTGATTTCCATGTGATTTTGATCATTCCAATTCAATGTTTGCAGCATAATATTTATTGATAATTGTTCATAATATGCATTTTGGTAAAGATCTTGGCAAGGTTACTGTTATTCTGAAAATCACTTTCCATATTGGAAAAAATGACTCCTTGGTAAACCTTGAAAAGATGAAGATGTGTTACACTATACTTCAGTGTTAAGAATTAACAAATGTTTGGTTAACTTTGCATTTTTCTTGATTTTTTTAAAAAATAACTTTTTGGGTTGAATTTGGCAGCTTTATTTTTGAGAGGTTTTTTTTTTTTTTTTTTTTTATACATTAGAAATTAGAATTAGAAATTCTCTCTAAAGTGAAAGACTTTCTGGTAATTGGTGAAATGTGAAACTGTGAAAGCATAAGTAGTGCTAGAAACAAGAAGAATGGAAACTGAACGCTAGGTGAGCGTTTTACTTACACTGTTATTTTTTGGATGTCTTGGTATGAATTAAGCATGTAACCAAGACTCGATAAAATAAACATTTTAAAAATATTTATTGGATACTTTCAGTTCATGAGAAGTTGCTTTTAGTGGCCATGCGTGTGTAAACTTCTTGTCTAAGTGCCATCTTGAAGCACCTGCTGAGCACAGTGGTGCTTCTAGTACAGCCGTGGGAACTTGAGGAGTGCTACATACTGCCAAGGGAAGGCTAATTTGACTGGAATAATTCTTGCCTGTTCTTTCAGCAATGCTGTGCAACATGAATCGGGGGGGTGGGGGGCAGTTTAGAAAGACATGAACTGAAGTGCTAGGAATGAGTGAGGAGCTGCCAAGCCTTCAGAGTAGTGACTTCCCTGTTCACATATGTAGATTCAGCCTTTCAGAAATCTCAGGAAAAATCAGGAAGTATTGAATGTGACATTCTTGATGTCTTAAGGCCTTTTTTAAAAATAGAAATGGGTTTTTTCTGCCACTTTGGGAGTACTAGATTTTAGTTTTGATAGCAATGTTCTTTCATTTACCTCTGTGGATTATGTTATACTTAATAGCAATAAGCAACTTGAAGCACGTGTCTTGTACATGAACTGTGAATAACTTGTCTGTATTTATAATATATATTGTGTTTGTCTGTGTATGTAATGACTTACTGGTTTGGTATGAAATTTGTTGCATTTAGAACCTTAACAGAAATTGTAGCATTTGCTCACTACACTGAAAGTATGGATGCAGATTTAATTTGTATTTAGATTATTAATATACTGCAAATTTTGTTGTTTACTTTCTGAGAGCTAAGACTGATACTTGAAAAAGATCTTATGTTGATATATCTTACTGAGAAAAAGAAATTAGTCTGTGTGATATATTCCATTGCAAGCTAACAATAAACCAAGATGCTAATAATATCTATGCCAAGCTGAAAGCTATGAACAAATTCTGATGTTCTTAAATGACTTCAACAGAAATGAAACTAGTATAGAAATAAAAAAAAATCCTATATGTGATTTGAATTTTATTTTAAATTGCTAAGTTTTTCTGCCTTTACTATTGAACTGTTATTGTTAATGATTACCATAGCAGAACTGCTGGCAATAAAATATTAAACTGTATGAAATTTGCTTGCATTTTGAGGAAAACTGGAAAATTTCTCAATGTAAGGGAAAGATGTTGTATATAGGTTTACACATTAGTTTAATGAACCATACTGACATTTTTTTTTTTAGGAAGGATAACAACTGTTAAGCTACAGTGCTGCCGTTTGTTGTGTAGGGCATAAAGACTTTGTTTAAAATTTAAAATTGTGACTTTCATCCTTTTTGCATCTTAGTTTCTTATATCTCAAAATTTTAACATTCTTTTAAAGTGTATAGACTAAATCAACAGAAGGGGAAGTGAGAAATAAGACTTAGACAGCAGATTGTGCCTTAATGCATCTGGTTTATGTATGTGATTGCATGTCTTCACCTTCACTGCATGTGACCATCTCTCTGTTTTTGCTCATTCTGTCCAAATTTACATCCATGTTTCCAAATTTTGTGAAGAACAAGGACGCTGGAGTCTTGCATTCCAAAACAGGACAGTGTAGACCACCTAAGTGCTAAACCTGGAGCAGCACAGAGGTATCCTTATTTACTCAAATCATAGTTCCAAGTAAATGAGGTATTGGCTATAGTTATACATTATCTTTATATGCCCTGCATAAAACTTTTAAATAGCTAGGGTTGTTTGTTTTTTTTCTCTTTTTACATAGAAGTACATGGTATGCATGTATTGTTCATAGATAGTATTTAATTCCCTATAAAGTACATTGTAGAGGTAAATTCAAATATGGCATGAACATCTTTTTTATCCCCTATGCACTCATTGTACATTTGATACGGGCACGAAAGGATGCCTACCTGCAGTGTCCACTTAGGACTGCGAGTGCTGTGGTATGCTGGTGAGCTGTGCAGAATGCACACAGCATCATCTCAGCAAGAGGAAAGAAACAGAGAAAATTGTGATCTTAATCATACTTTCAACACCTGCTGCTCACAGTAACAGAACATAGAGCAGAGAAAAAAGTCTGTTCAGTTCACTGGAACTGTATATTACATTTTCTTCTTTTTCATACTACAACGAATAGTCACTATGTACTCTTTTTCTCCACTGTACTTAATGCCACAGTGACATTGAGTGACATAAAGGAGTAAGGGAAAAATAAAACCCCTAATAAACCAAACAGAAAGTAAAAAGGGTGGCATCGTTTGGAAGATTATGCTGCAGTCTGTGGATCTACCGATACATTCAAATACTTTGGTCACTTTAGGTTTTAATTAAAGCTGTATGTGTTTCTTATGTTTCCTTGTGTATCTACCTTGTGTTTGACCTGGCAAAAGCATAAATAACAAATGGGAATATATTCCAGAAAATAAATCTGGAAAAGTCAGTTTGGTGATAAAGGATCTTTGTTCCAAGAGACTATTTTTTGTAAGAAAATGTTATTTTGAAAACTGGAAGGCGTTGGGTATTCATGCATACCTCTGCTCATTAAAAAAAATAATCACAAACATGTAAGAAAACGCACATTATGTATTTCTGCATTTTTTCCTTTTTCGTGACTCAGACTGTCACACTGTAATGCTGATCAAATATTGCAGTGAAAATACACTGTGATTATATTCTTTGAATATAAGCTGATGCTACAGCTGTTTGCGTATCTTCCAGTTCAGTCACTGGGTTACTCTTTGTATAACCACTAAGGTTTAAAACCAAATCTTTCAAATCTTTATTCGTTACTATAATTTATTTATTTATTTATTTTGCCCACAGTAATCCTTTTATACCTCAGTATAGAAGTTGATTATATCACTGCAAGTTTCTTACTTATTTCTTCATTCTCTTTCCTGTGCGGTGTGCAAGTAAGGGTTGGTACTTTCCACGATCTAACAATGAATAATCATCACTGTCGTTCTTTATCCACTCCTGAAATACTGTACACACTTCTTTTTCCCCTAAAAACTAAGTGTTTGTGATTATCAGAGGTTTAAAATTTAAATTATAAATCCTAATTTTTAAATTTTCTCTTTACTTTGGGTAATAATAGAAATTTGGAAACATGAGACTTGTCACTGTTTTCATAATGTAATAAATAAATAAGCTTCTAATACATTTCTATTAATCAGAAGAAAAAAAAGCAGACTTGTTTCAAAGTCTTTCTCATAATCTTTTAACAATGTTTAATAGAATGAAATTTTTGAAAAGCCAAGTTTTTATCAATACAGTATACGTCAAATAACAGAGTTATTTGAATCTGAGATGATGCATTATGACATGATGCATGATGCATTATAAATACAGATTTAAAAGCAATTCCTAAAGTTTCTGTTTGAATATTATTGGTCCTTTCTCTAGCATTTTTTCTTCCTACTGTCTACTCTGCTTTTGTTATAGTGCTAGCAAGAGAGCACTAATAGACCTAGGAGAAGCATTGTATCTAATTAGACATGATTGAAATGGGAGCTAGTGGCATGTCCAGTCAGGATTAATGTCATCTCCCTGTTTTGGTACCTCTTAACCTTCACACCATCAGCCTCAGTCAAAGCTAATCAGGGCCATTTGTTTTAATCCCAAATTCACAAACCTGTTCATGAAGATAGCTGTCACCTTTTCATCTGTCAGCCATTCCTGTTATTACTTTAACAATGCGTTAATAAATATGAGATCTTCATAGTTTTGTATTTTTTTCTTCTATGTTTATTTCTTTTCTGACTTATCATTCCACAGGCAGTCCAGAAAAGTGGAAAGATATAGCAGCCAAAAACAAACTAGGAAAGGCTCCGCAGCTGAAACAGAAAGGTAGGATTGATGAGTAAATGTCTCTTATGATCAAACTGATTGCAGTGTTCATAATATACATCTAATACTACATTTGAAGCAGAATATGCATAACAATGCCATAAGCCATGTTGCCATATGATTTACAGCATTATTTATAGCATCCATTTTATTATCACTGCTTGTAGTGTTGTCAATACCATACAATTTTTCTGGCAGTCTCCATCATTGCAGATTAATTGGGAGGTAAAGACTAGCAATCATACATTTAGTAAGCCAAAGTATGAGACCTGTTGCCACTGTCTTGATCTCTGTAAGATGAAATTTGGAAATGCACAGCATATTTCATTAGTATGATACTCACCCTTTTCTATGTTTTACCATACTTGTTTTTCAAAAAAATTGTCTGTGTTAAAATAACTTCAATAATGAGAAGAATACATGAGGAGACTAATAATTCAAGAGATAGCTGATCAAATGATAAAGAAAGAGCTACACTATCACACTCCTATATTCCAAGCTAGCAATTTCACATTTTAATATAAAAAAATGTTAAATTCTATATAAAAAGATGTTGAAAAATTCTGTAAGCTGTCATTACATGAAGTTAATATGGACACCGATACTTTACCTTCTGCTTCCACTGAATTTTCTTGTGCATGCATTATTATTGTAACTTTCAGCTTTTACATTATAGTAGCAAATGCTTATGTACTCAAATTCTTAAGAACAAGTGGAAGAAATAGGGATACATGTTTAATCATGTGTGTGTGTATCTGGTTAAGCCTGTGTGTTGGCTGAGCTAAGAGCAGTGAGGAGGAGTGAGATCCTGCCCCTTCCAGAAGATTGGTGTTTTCTTGATGAACAAAGGGGCTCATCTGTTTACATTGTGAGGATTGAAAAACTTCCATGAATAACAAAGAGACATTTTATTTTCAAAGCAAATACACATTATCTAGAAAAAAAGTTCAGAGCTTTTATTTTCTTTTACTGCTTCAAGGACCGGATTACTATTATTTTGGTTTTGGGGCTTCTGCTGTCCCAGCAGCAGTTTATTTCAATTTAGACCAGGCATATTGCCAGAGTTAAGGCTGAGGTCCTTGCTGTCTTTAAAACAGCAGCAGTTTTGCCTTTCAGTTCATTACATCCATATTTTTCCCTATTTTTAACTTCTGAAAACTAAGGGAGCTCCTGGGACCAAGACTGCAGTGGTCTCAGTTGTTGGTAATCATGCAGGCTGAGTGGTTTTATGAACATTGCCAAGAGGCTGAGAAAGAAGAAAAGATGAGAGTTGGATATAAAGTGATTGGGGTGGAAAATATGGAAACGTAAGCAGTAAATGGACATGGGAACATAAAGGATGGGGAAGGAAAATGAAATGTAAGAGATTCTAAAGAAGGACAGTGTAAACAGTGTGGAAGAAAGTGTCAGATAAAAGGAAATCCCACAACATATGAGACTGGAGGAATTAATGTATCTGTCTGGATGTACATTCATATTTCAAACCTGGTATTTCAGCATCTGAACTGAGTGCATCTTCCTTCTACAGATGTCAAGATCTAAAATACATACTTCACAAAATCCCATGTGTTTTTTTAGTAATATTATTGTATGGCTGGTGTGAATTATAATCATGAAACCAAATTTCACATATTTTTTTCTGAAAGGAACTAATTTGTAAGAACTGTTCTTATGAGGGATTAATGCTGAATACATTAACAGTGCATGACTTTACCTCTAAGCATGTAGTTACATTTGTGAAAATTGTTTTTAGAGGCATGAGCAATGTGTTTTTCTAATTAAAATGACCAGCCTAAGTCTGAAATTTTGAGATTTTTTTTCCTGGATATTTCAAAGCTTCTTACAGTTCTTATGCAAGTTACAACATACATTTGATGATATATTCAGGTATGTGGGAAAGAGTAAGTCTGGAGATAATGGTGAAATGTTGCTACAGTGTCTATATATACAGAATTTATATGGAATTTAATGAATTCATACTTTAATCATTGCTGAGCTGAGATAAATTCTTTTCCCATTTTGCGTTGATTAGTTAAGAGGTAATGCATAATTAACTTAAAGTAGTCATTATTAAGAGATAAGTGGTGGTTGGTTTTTTTGTTTGTTTTTAAGACAACCTGAAATAACTATTTCACAGGCGAATAGGGAAACTAAGAAAAAAAAATCTATTCTTTTTCTCCTTAAGTGAAGCAAGTTTCCAAAAGTGTCAGTCATCATAGCTCCTTTTTTATTTTCCGCAATAGAAAAGTAAGCTCTAGCAATTTTAAGAACAGTGAACACAGGGCAACAACGGAGTGTAGGGAAATGTTGAATTATGTTTTTTCCTTTTAATACTTCACAGCATATGGTGTAGATTTCTGTTTTCCATAAAATGATTAACTACTATTAGAAGTGACATGCAAAGTTCTAAACAAGTTGAAGTGATACAGTTTAGAATTACATCATACTGTTAATTCTGCACCAGTGCCAGAAGATTTTGATAACAGGCAAGTAATTTGCTTGTCAAATGGCAAATATGACTCCATAGTAATTCTTCTACTATCCATTTCTATCTTGATCTAGCTTTTATTTTGTAATTTACTGATGTTATCTACAAGTAGCTCAGGTGCTCACAGAGAATAAGATACCAGCATGCTATCACATTCCCTCTAATACCCCTCAACATGCTCAACGTGTAAGATCACATTCTTAAGTACTGTGATATTTTAGGAAATCAGTGTAAGAGGGGAAAAAAAAAAATATCCCAAAAATTTACAAGTGTTTTAACAGTTCCCTTAATGGTTCAGTGAGATAAGCCTGAAGATGAGACTCAGTATTTTCTGAAGCAGCTAAACTCCTGTGAAAATAGAAGATAATTTTATGCTTGTATGAATGTGACTGCAAAAAAAAGTGGGTGAAAACAATTCATCAGAGTTCTGAAGTATATTCATCCATCCCTAATTTCTTACCCTCAAAATACTAAATTTAAGGCTGCATAAACATAATGATACAGTTGTTAACTGTGCTTGCTATGAATTATGTAGATCCCTGTACCAAAGGTGTGCTGGATTGGTACTGCACTCTTAGTTTTAGTTTTTCATAGTTCCACATGTGCCAGCATGTGGTTTTGTTGTGATTTATTTATCTGTTTATTTTTATTGATGTCACTGAAATATCAGTCTGAAGAGAAGGAAGCTTGATTTTCCTTGTGGGAAGGCAGATGTGGAACCTGTTGAATGCCCCTGTGGTCCATGGCCAGTTGAGTGACAGTTTGTCATGTTACCTTCCTCTGGGAGAAGCAGTGATACCAAGCAACAAGATACCAACATATTTTTGCTGTAATGTCATTTATCATAAGGTGTCCTTTCTCTCAAATTTTCTCTCCTTAATTCCGTCCTCTCTATACTTCTTAACTTCCTTCTCATTTCCTCAGTCACACACCAGCTTTTGTCTCCCATCCTTGTTCCTCTGTCTCATTCTCCAAATCAGATATTGTAGACATCTTCATTTCTGCAACTGATCTTTCTTCTTTAGACCAGCATGGATTACATTTATATTTGAGACAGAACAGGCATTTTCAGATCTTAGCTCATCACCATCATCTTGAGCATCTTGTAAAATCAGGGAGTCAGTCCCTGTAAGAATGTTGCTATTACTGCCAGAACGAATTAGGAGTTTAGAAAGTGTCAGGGTTTAAGAGAAAGATACAGCAAAAGGAACCAAATCCTATTTTTGTATCACCGTGGCAGGACTTCCATGTAGGCTGCCATTGGTAGGTCCTGAAATGAAACCTTTATTCTTGGTAGGCATCTGCGTAAATGTTATTTCAAATGCAATCTTTTTTATTATTATTTATTTATTGTTATTATTAAGGATAATTTGTAAGTGTGTGACAGCTTTACATTGCAAACTAGGCAGTCCCTTGGTTATTTTGATTGTAACTTTGGGGAAAGATGTGCTGTGTGTGTGCAGGGACAGTTCATAAATCTGGAGAAATTAGGAAATAGAAACCCACAATGGAAAGATATCATGAGTGGCTTTATGGACATTTCTGAAATAAAGGATGCAATATTATCATTTACAGAAAGCTACACTGCCAGAAAACCCAGAACTAGTAAAAAGGCACAGGTGGACACTGACTTAGTCGCTCTCCAAACCTGAGATGTTCTAGGTTGTCTAATACTTGCAAAACACGTAATCAAACTACTAATCATTGTGCTGCTAATTACACTAATACGATTAATCGTTTTGCTGCATATTTTAATGATGTTTTCATCAGAGTTCCTTCAGAACTGTATAATTGTGTCGGTTTCTGCCGCAGAAAGTTACTTAAATAGATTCCTTGCTTCAGACTCCTAAGTGATGTGTGTGTGCAATTACCAGTTGTCCTTCTTTGGGACATTCATTGGAAGCCAGTTAATATTTTTGATAAAGACAGAAGGTATGTTTTGAAAACAGAAATGCTCTATGTTAAAACTAGGTATTTATAGCCTACTCTGTGCTAGCCCTTTTTATCTCATACATGTTATTAGCTTGTGTTTGCTGTTTGAGATGCAGCTAGGGTTTTGGCCAATGGTCTACCGTATTCAGTGCTCAGCAGTTCCACAAGTAGAGTGATGTGTATCTGCAGCAGTGAGTGTTCTGTAGTTTATTCTTTTGGAAATGGATTTATAATCTGAATTAATAACTTGGGTCTGAAATGCCCATCCTGGCCGTGCAGCCAATGTTTGTGACATTCTTTGGTGGAGGGGGGCATGGGAAGGTGTGCCTAGAGCTAACAACTGAATAGTTTCTTTTTGGCCCTGATGTTTTAGGGGTCTGCTACCATGTCTTTCTAGAAGGGGATTTCCAGCCCCACGAACAACTGAACAGCCAGTCATTAGGGGAAAACATCACGCTCGCTCCAGGTCGAGTGAGCACTCTAGTGTCAGAGCCTTATGCTCTGTGCATCACCTTGCGCCCGGAGGCTCGGCTCCACCTTCTCCACTTCTGACAAGGTTGCTATTACATGTCCAGTTCAGCTTTCATGTTCTGCCTCCCAGGTGTCAGTGTGGTATTGTACTTTCCTGAGCATACATGGCGCGTTCACTCATCCTGGCACTGTAGATTATCCTCTCTTCATGGTATTTACACTTCCCCATATCCTTTATGCTGCCTATCTTCACCATCTAGATGGTACTTCTGTTGACCTTAAATAGTTACGCAGTGTAAGAGTAAAAAATCAGCTGTGTTTTGTCCTTCCATTGTTGTGTTTTGTTTTGTATCCATCTGAAAATTACTTAAGTATTTTGCTTCAACACCATGCAGGAAATCACATCCTTTTCTGACTGCTAAATCTCAGTCTTAAAGAAAGTCAGTTGATCTACGTAGTATGAAAGCTAAAATTAATTTGAACTTGTACAAGTGCATTACTTAAAACTGCAAGTTATCTACTTGCCTCTTAGCACAGTAGATAAACAGTGCTTTTCTGCAGTAGTTAGTATGGTATTACTGTAGCTGACAAGGAGGCTTACTTAACAAACTGTCGCTCTCAGCAATCTCCTTCTTTTCACCTTTGCTTTACTTCCTTAAGCTTTTTCTCTAGTTATTACCAGTGGCCCTACCTATTACTAATGCAAACTTACAAGCATTCTAAAAGTGCCCACTATGTTAAAGGTGCTGTATGTGTGTATAAGAAGTCAAGAAGCTGAAGTGCTCTGAAATAGTGGTAGATACAACTCAGCCAAAGTCAAGGGGATTACAATATTTGCTTAGGTAAAAAATACTGAAAATCTTATACATTGTTCTGTTCACTTTCCAGTTCATGCACACACAGACACACACAGACATACACACACATTTAAAGATGTTTTTCCTTGTTTAAGTTCAAGGAAAAATAACCCATTGTGCCGTGGCATTAAAAGCTTGCTGTCTAGTTCTGTGATCTTGTGCAATAGGGCATCATCACGAAGGGAACACGAAAGTCAGTGAAATATAAAGGTGACATATTGTGCTGTCTTTGTACCAGTAGAGAACAATAATCATAAATGATTTTTAGAAAATTGCTTTTAGTTGAGTGTTTTTCGACTTGTACTTTCTCAAAACAGAAAAAAACAGAAGGATAGAGAATTTTTCTCGTTAGATGGAAGGCAGTTAGAAAAGCTAAACGTGAAGCCATAGAAGTTGATTAGTTGTCCAGTCCTGAATACATGCATACGGCATACATCAAATGCAAATTTTTTCAAACTCATCTTCTCTATTTGCAGTTTAATTTGTGTCTGAAAATAAGAATATATAAATTCTCTTCCTTTGGGTTATTTTATCTTATCTTCATTTCATCTGCAGAATACATCAACAAGGAAGTCCCACCCAGTCTCCTCCTGCAGACACATCCTTCAGCAGTCGCAGGGGAAGACAGCTACCGCAAGTTCCAGTAAGAAGTGGCAGTATAGAGCAAGGTATCAAATAATGAGCTTATGATGGCTCTAACTCTTTGCCTTCTTACTTTTCTTCGCTTTACTTAAATTCTGCTTTCACAGCTACATGTTAAAAGCTATAACTCTGCCAAATAGAAGAGAATGAAAGCATATTTGTAGTCTGGAAAGTCTAGTAGATTTTGAGTGGTGGGTTACTATATGTGGTTTAACTGCCTTAATTTTCTAGTAGCCTTTCATATTTGTCTGCTTTAAAATTCCTGTTAAAGTCATGGTAGTTTCCATGAACACATCTAGTTTGTATTCAGCCAAAGAAATCTGGAGCAAATATTTTGACAGTGTTATTCAGTTCTTATTTTATGGTTTGTATTAATTGCTGTGTATTGTTTACATAGACTAATCATAAACAAAAATCACAATATGAAAAATTCCTTTTGGAGTGGGACAAGTTCAGTGATTAAAGAATTAAAACAATCAGTGCAAGAAATATCAAGGCACAGTTCATCAGCTCTTACATTATTAAGAATAAATTGATTGGGCAAAGAGCGCTGCTCTTTTTTGAAAATGACAATGAAGACTTAGTGGCTGTGGGAGGTGGTTTTTACAAGCTAACATCAAATAGGTGTAAATATTGCTGCTGCCTTTTCTAGCAACGTATTACACACACAGCTTGAACTATTATAGAAAAATCAACTGGCCATAAAATTAGTTATAATTTCACAGTAGGTAATATGTGTGCATTCAGGTTTTCTTTTGTGTTTAAAAGCCCATTTTTCTCATTAACAAGCAACAACTAAAGATTTTCTTCTGTGTGAAAATGAAAGAAATGTTTCAGATGATTATGTGTTGTGCCTCAATGAACCTTATTGTGCCTTACTGAAGATGGCAGATCTTTTTCTTAAATAGGTAATAGTGCTGACTATGACCTTTTAATCATGTTAGATTGCTGTATTTTTTTGTATGATGTAAAGTCACTTGCATTAACATAGATAGTCAGTTTGCATTAATTTTATTAGACTGAACTGTGATGGCATAGTACACCTTTAATTAACATACATTAAAATGTGTTCTTGTTTTATACATGTGTGTATTCTGAATGGTTAAAATACTAATACAATTTTTTTTTCATTTAAAAGTTTACTTTTGAGACTTTTCATTGTGTTTCGTAATGAACTAAGGACTGTCTTGATTATAGAAAGTTTGAATATACATATACAATTTCTATTTCTACATACTAGTATGTGACAGCTTTTTAGGGAAGTGTAATGAAAGGTGCATTTCAAATTTCTTTCATGCTTCATCTGCAATTTCAGAACTTGGTACAATATACAATGACAATTCAGCTTTTAATTTATTTTGGTTTTCCTGTGGGTATTTGTCTGTTATCTTTCAGCTGTTCTTGGTAACTAGTATGTTGGGAACAAAATGCTAGTTAATGTTTTGTTAAAAACTTTGGAAGTGAATGTAGAACATGTTGTGGAACTAAGTAGAGAAGAGGTTGTATGGGGTATGCAGAAGAGCAAAGAAAAGTGAACTTTAAACAGAAGGCAAAAGCTGCTGTTGGTTTTAAAAGCTGTCAGTGCCATGAATATCTGTAACACAGTGCTGTTTCACTGAACTCTTATTCGTATTTGTGGTTCATATGCTTGCGCCATATGTAGAAAATAAATAGGTTATTTACTTTGTTATGCATCATATACCGCCGATGTCAATATGGCAGTGGAATTGAAGGCTGAACAGATTTTCTTCTTTACATAGTATTTTGATTTTGTGTGATTAGCTTATCCATTTGAAAGAAAAATTTTCTGATAATGCCCAGGTTTTACACACTGTTCAGACTGAGAGTGTATTTACAAGGAAGTACTAAATTTAATAGATTTTGCAAAATATTTTTAAATGTTTTGACAGTATCATGTGATATAAGCATATTAGTATGTATAAACTTAACCTTCTCTAGGTGAGTAGCTTCAGTGAGGCTATAAGAAATAATATTTGCTCTGATTTTTGGTATCAGATTCTGCTATCAGTTTCACCTCTTTAATTCCTGCTGCGTGAATATCAGAGTTTGATGAGTGATTAGAAGTGCGTTGGCTCTAGTTACAATTGAATCTCAATATATTTGTCCATGAAAGATTTTCACTCCCTGTACTTTGAACTGAAATATGACTTAATTTGATTTAAGTTTGCAGTCACCATGGGGACAGAAAATGTCAAAATCCAGTGTGATCTATAAATGTTACAAGAAGTAATGTTTGAAAGTTCTTTGCATTTTCTTCATTTAGAAATTGAGCTCCTTATTGGTGGTCAGTGTTGATATCCTGCATTTCAAGGAAATACAATGTGATGTACTGTAAAGTATCATTTTTGTGGTAAAGCACTTTCTTACACTACACAGACACTATAATTTTGTTATGTCAGAAGGGTTGAATATAGATCATATCAATCTATATCTGTTTTGCAAATCATAGTAATTGTTGTAGAAAGATTGAATGACTTTATATCAATACTGTTGTTGTTTTTTGTTGACTGTTTACATATTCAGGAAGTATACAGGAATTGAGTAATTTTTTTACTCTTTGAAATTCTTATTGTGGAAAATATGAGAGTTAACAAAGAAGCAAGAGTGGCTGTGGTTTTCTTCTCAAAAAAGTGTGATATTTTATCTCTTTTTTGTCTCAGATGATAACCCACATGCTAATAAGGCTTCTCCTAGGACTAACGGTGAATCTTAGACATTCCATTCTTTCATTATCAAGTTCAGAACTAAAAAACAATGGCTATTTCTTTGCTTCTATCAAGCGATATTGTCTTAGTTACTGCTTTGGTTTTAGAATTATAAACTGTCAACTTGTGACTTAATTGAGTAGGTTCTTCCCAGTAGATCTACTTCATAAGAGAAGAAAGTCTTGTAGGAAGACTAATCTTCCCCATTCTGTTAAAGATGTAAACATGCATGTACTACCAATCAGGAACGGGGAGAAAAAGTAGAAGAAAAAGTTCAGTAAAAAGACAATCTAATAACCTCAGTATAACATAATTGCGTGCACACACACAAAAAAACAAACAACGCAAAAGAACAGTAAAACCAAGCTCTTTGGTGACTGTTCTTAAGGAGATAGCTACTTTGCCTAGTACTGAAAAAACTAGAAATCACATTGGTTATTTTCTCTTGAAAGAGTTCTGTCTTAAATTTTTAGCCACGTCAATACATACAGATGTTTTAAAGAAGTTACAGTTAAGATTGTAGGCTCCTGTGTTTGTTAGAGAACATGACTTTTATTTTAATCACTGTGATATTCAAGGAGGGCATGGCAATATGTTTCTCTTTGCAACCCCATTAGCAGTAATTTCCACACTGGGTTGTTAATGCAAGTGAAGATCTTGAGATGCTTGAATATGAAAGTTTACTCTGATTTAGGCATGCCTGTTTGTGTTTTCTAAAATTCACAATGTAGTAGTATTTACCTTAACTTGTGCTGCAAGTGAAGCGTTAATCGTTCTTTGTTTTAACTGAAAATTCTATATAATGATCTGATAATGCAGAGATATTTTGTTACTAAAGCAATAAAATTCTAAGCTGTGATATGGACAATTCTGTGCTCTCCATATATTATCTTTTGCCAATTTGCAATAGAGTTGCGTCAGAGTTTATTTGCATCATGTTTGATAGAACTGTGCAAATCACTTGAGGAAGCTAAGAGGGGTGGGAATTCTTCACTGACTTTTTTGTCTGTTCGTACAACAAATCTGTTGTATAGTTGCACAGCTTTTAAATGGCACTTTTGTATAAAGTATACTTCCGTGATCTTTACTCAGTCCATTTTATCTCACACCAACTCTCAGATCTCATCAGGATTTTCACTTGAATAGGGTGGGTCTCTGCACTTCTGCGTAACAATTAATTACTAATAAAGCCCGAAGCTCTGTATGACTTATTTACACTCCTTTTTAGCAATGGTAGATACTGTTAGGAAATGTAACAAGTGAAGAAAAAACATGTCGTATACTATTGAAATCTTTGAACCAATAAAATAAATGCGTGATGATGGTTTGTAGTATAAAAATGAGCTAATTCAAGGAAAGCAGGTCTTTCTCCATGTGTCTGCTTCTGTTTGACACTTCACAGCTTGGTTTCGCTTTCCTAGCTTCAACAGTTTCATGTTCAAAAATCATGTAATGGGAATAAGAACTGCAATAATCAGCAACCTATTTACATACAAAGAGTACCAATAAACATAACTGAATTAGAGTGTTTATATGTTTCCAATGGCAGGTATTTACAGAAGTAAGCCTTATGCAGTGATCATTAGAAAAATGAAACTCTGACCAGCATTAGGTATTACTGTATCTTGGCTTATGTCAGAAAAAGCTGCATAGCTCTTGTATATGCAGGTTGAAGTGCATGTGTGTGTCTGCAGCTGTTTCGTGAAGGAAAGTCAAACTGAAATCTCTGTTGGTAATGAATGGGAGATGCTTTTATGAAGTTCATGTCTATAATATGTACATAAAGTATGTGTACAAGTCTTCAATGGTAGTCACAACATCCACGAATGAAATGTTTCAATATCCTGTGTTCCTTTTAGCAAACAGGAATCATAATTTCATATGGAAAATTAACACGTTGAGAAATAAGGGATTAGAGTTGCAAGTATCTTTGTATATTTAATTAAGATCCTTAAAAAAAAAAAAAGGAAAAAACCAGTTTCATGTGTATGTGAAGTGAAATGTAATTGCAGTGAGAGTCTGGCTTGAGTGATGGTAAAAGATCAAATGCTTGCAGTTAAGACCCTGTCTTAGATCCATCATTGACTGGAAGAAGAAGTGATTTCAATTTTAGATTTTAGTCTTCTAGCACTGTTTGTTTTGTCTTCATATTTCTGGTTTTATTTTGAAATTCTTAGGTGACACTGCATATTTTGAGGCAGCTTGTGGAATCTTTACTCTCAGCATTGCTAACTCTTGCAAATTAATTCAAGGCTCGTAGTCTTTAATGTTTTCCTTAAACACCTTAAAGACCAGTTTTCCATGGGTGAGTGGTTATTGAGTATTACAGATTTCCATTAACAGAAGATAAATTTGTAATACTCAGAATTTCAGGAAAGGCATCAGAAACTAAAACTGGGTGATGTCTTTCAGAAGTCAGAACGATACTTAAAGCAATGTTCGTAAATTTCGATGTGAGAATACTGTTTTAGTGGAATATTTAAGGAGTCCACAATCTGGTTCTCAGTAACTTCATTGTTCCTGTTAATTTTGAAGAAAACGTCACAGGCGTTATTATTTGTCATGGTTTGTCATTTTAATTTTCTGCATTACTTCTGCATATGCCAGAGTACTGCTTATTGTACTTGCCATTGTCACATGTAACACATTTCTTTCTCTAACCTTAAATTTGCTGATTTCTTTTTCTGTTTCCATCATTCCGTGCATTTAATTCATTGAAGAACAAGAGAATTATTACTCTTCCACAAAAGGTAAATATGTATTTATTTTTTTTTTAACAAATGTTTGGCAACTGTTAATACTGGCTTTTCTATTAGTATATTCCATGTCAATTTACAGCATTTACTTAATAGCATTTAGCAGGTGAAAATTATGTTTCTCAAGTATTTATTTGTTTTTATCCCTCTTTAGAATCTGACAGTGGTTTATTTTGTGATTTCTAGATTTCCATATAAAAATAATAGACTTACAAGGAGCAGTAATGGTATTTTAAATGGAAAAGAAGCTGCTTTGAATGATTTAAAGTTCATCCATAGATGAAGTTTTAGCTACTAACTTCCTGAGCTCTGCAGAGCTGCTGGTTCCAATACAATTGTGACAATGCAGCTACAGCTCTTGTCATCTATGAAGGATGTTTCCTAGATCTGGGCTTAGGAAGAGCTGAAGTGCTAATGACCAGAAACTACCCTTTTCTCTACTATCTATCTCTACTATCTATCTCTACTATCTATCTCTACGTAGGCAGAGATTTTTGAAGAAAAGTTAGTTCAACCTGAGCTCTGTTTTGTTTGCATGGCAAGCCCCTGACACTCAGAAAGCTGAGTGTGTTGTAGGGCAGGTTTCTGCGTGCAGGCAGACAATCCTCACAAGTGCAGTTTTGACCTCCTGTGAATCCCCCCTGGCATGTGCTGATACCAGTGAATTGGTGAGCAGTAACAAAAGTTCTTCAAGGCTTTGCCATGAAGTGACAAGTGCAGCTTGTCACACCCATGCCAAGATGTGTTCCTCAGAAATCCTATTTTTTTCTGAAAGCTGGAGTTATCTTGAAGTCAGAATGAATCTTGGAGAAAAAGAACATTTTAGTCTCTCCAGTGTTAATAACAAAATGCTAACCTGTGTGAACATTAATGCAGCAATTTTAACTTTTTCTGAATTTGAGTCCTTCAGCTATCGGGCTGTTCTGGTTTGAATACAGGCTTTGGTGGATTGTGTCTTCTACAACTTATTTACTTTTGAAGGGCTGGATCCCACTGATGTGTTCATACTTGCTGAAGTAAAATACAGCAGCTACTCCACTAGGCATGTACTCTGACATCCATGTCAATACTGAGGAGTATGTTTTCACCATAATTTTTTTTTTTTAATTAGGTATTAGCAATTGGACATTATTTTGCAGTGTTAAGTGTGTACTATGAAATGTCTTGAGAAAGTACTAAAAATGGTTGATTTCATAAATTGTATCTGTCACTTTTGCTTTCTTCATTATTTATATTTCTCCCAAACAGAACAATTCAATTAATTGTGACAGTTTATTGTTTGTGACTCTTCAAGTTCACAAGCCTTGCTCTGATTTGGACTGAGAAACTAGAACATGGCTTAACAGGTTTGTGAAAGAACTTGTTTCCATGAGATTTTGATAGATTTGGCCCAGGTTTTGGGAATGTGTAGAAGGTCGTGGGGTACTCCAGCCTCAGGGATTCCTGTGGCTCATGGGAGTTGAATGCAGATTAGAAAGTGGGCAAAAGAGGTGTTAGGCAAGAGGAGTGGCAGCAGTTCCGGGGACTGCGCATAACCTGATGTTCAGCTGATTTACTTTAGTAGCCCATTATCACCTCTGACTTCCCCAGTGAATTTAGGAAATAAAAGTAAAGGAGAAGAGATAGATGTGGGATGTGAGTCGAGAGTTAGAGGATGTTATATAGCAAGGGACACAGCCATGAACCAAATAGTATACTGCAAATGTGAGTCCTTGAACACAACTTGAGAAAGCCACAGCATCTTCTAGTCAGGTAGAGGGGCAAAATCTGCTCCCTTGCTGTCTACGTGTAGATGATATGTACTTTTAAAAAGCATATATAGAGAGAAGTGATAACAAATTCTGTGTATTCAAAAAATATACAAAAATTGAGTTTTCAGTGTTACTAGCCTTATATTTCAAAACATTCATCTGCTCATGATTTCAAAACTCAGGTTTTTTTTTTAAGTTTCCCAATTCAGCTTTTTGTGAATTTTTGAAGTCCTGAAACTTTTCATAGGGATTCTTCATAATATGCATATTGCAAAATTCAGCCTGAAGGTTGAGGAAAAAATTACTTAGAGAATCTCTATTATTTCTGAAATGTTTCATCCTCATCCACTGCTGGTGTCAGCTCTCTGTTCTGTGCTGCCCAGCCAGCCATGAGTTCTTCCTCCTTTCTCCCTTTCCTTACCTGCTGCACTAGGGAATTCTTCCATCCAGATCTCACTGCTGCCTTATACTGACTTTATTCTGGATATTGCCTTGCATAGTTTCATCTCCAGCTTCCACCTTTCTCAAACCTGATACCATTTTATTTTGTTTTGTTTTTGTTTCCAGTTCCCATCCATGGAACATCTAAACAGCACAGAGAGATGAAATTCCTGGCTTTTCAGTGTAGATCAGCATATATACCTTTATATGAAGACTAACAGTGAGGTATAGGTTGATCTGTGTGTTGGCTTCTGCAGTAAGCACAGTTCCCCATTCTTCTGCAGGAACATAAGCTGTTTCCTTGACTGGGCACAAATGGGGAGAAATCTGCATGAGAGCAGAGCATTGATTTCTGTTGCTAATTAGCAGTGCACTAACAATCCTGGCAATAGATTCCTCTGGCTTCTGTCAGCAATCCAATATTTGTTATGGTGTCTGGAGATGGCCTGATCCTCAGTTTCTTGATAGAACAAATTAAATCAATTTCATTTTTAATGCGTAGGCATTTAGGGGCATGGTTGGAGTTAAAAGAACTCATAGAAAGCTGCTTTTTATTAGATAAGTTTTCATTTCAACTTACTTTTCAGTAGCTTCCTTTCTGTAAGCAAATCTGTCATTTTAGACTTCCAGATTTTTTGACTTGAAGTTTGTATCATGAAGAAAACGTGATATCTGACGGTAAAGGTTACAGCCTTCTTAACTCCTGGTGCCTTATTATTATTTACCTTACTCCATCAATTAATAGCTCAGGTAAGACTTGGAGGTTGTACTGTGTATATAATTTTCTTTGTGTTTTCATCGTCTTGAACAGAGATATGCATAGTGCCTCAAACTAATTCCATGTTTGTTGAGTTTGTCATCTTTACCTGAAATGATATAACCAGTGCAAAAACATCCATAGGTTTTCTATAGCCTTGAAGAGACCAATATGATTATCAGCTTTAATTATAGATGTGGTAATACCACTTGTCATTCTGGTAGTTTTCTGGCCCATATTTTAATTTGAGTAGGAATGCCCTTTTAGGAAGGAATTTTCACTTAATCTCTGTCAGTGTTGGAAATTTGTTTTTGTGCTTAACCACCTGGTTCTTTTAAACATATGCAGTATTACTTATCTGGCCTTACCTATTTTATCCTAGGTGCTGGATTTTATTGAATGTGTCCAGTCAAAGGGCCTTCTACTCACAGTAGTCTTCTCCTGTGTAAATAATTACAGACCACAGTCAATTAACAAATCTACTTTCTTTTTAGTCATTCCTTAAATCTCTTTCTGCAAAACTGTGTTATGGACTTTGTGACTTCTCCCTGAATCTTTTCCAAGAAGAGTATGCTTGGATTGACAGTCTGCTGGAATTACTTATTTAGGAATTATCTTCCTAAAATATCTGAATCCACTGACACTAAATTATCTTCCAGTTTCCTTTCTCTCTACTTTTATGTCATAGAGCTCCTTATCACGTTATGGCTTTTAAGAATTTCTTGGTTTTGTATGTACAGAGGCTTATCTTCATATACATTGCCAGTGTTTCCCTTCTCTCTTGCTTTATTACTAGCTAGGTAACAGCAAGTCTCTGTTTCCAAGATAGTGATATTTTGCTGGAGCTGCCTGTGTAAACAGTGAGTGTTGGGCAGAAAATAATTTTCCTAGGAATTTGATGATGATCAGAATCTAAGACAGTCACATTGCTGTAAAAGAGATCAAAATAATTGTAATCCCTTTTCTCAAATGTATGAGTGGTTTCTTTTTTAAATGTAATCAATTGTCAAGCTTCAAAGCTTTCCAAAGTCTGCAGAATTGAGGCTGTCTGTGATATTTTTTGTAATGTGGAAGAGATGGATATGTAAATGTACAAGCTCACTGGTTTAAGACCAGAGCTAGTAAGGACTAGCTCCATACTAGTTCAATATTGCTCCTGTGATACAGTCTATACATACATGAGCCCACAATTCATATACTGAGCTATCAGCTTAGTAGATAGCTGCCATTTAAGAAATCATGCAAACGATATCTACTTTGATACTTCTTTGCAAATTTAAAGAGGAGACTTAAAATCTCAAAATTACTTCAGTTTATTTTGCACTGTTCACTACTGTTCTTGCAGCTTTTATAGTAGTCACTTTCATAAGACTGGAATGTTTTAGATACCAATGCAGGTTGAATTAATTTTAAAGTCAGATTTTATGCATTATTAGATTCACAGACTTCATATTGCAGAAGTATGCCATATGCGGCATTATCTACAAATAAAGGTGTGAAGTATTTCTAAAAAAAAAAAAAAATACAAAATTCTGCCTTTTCATCTATCTGCCATAATATATGTGATCTGTTAGTACAGTGTATTGCTCATTGTTCTGTTATTCTGTACATAATTGAAAGGATAGGTAGTATTGTAACCAGGCCTAACCTCTGTATTTTTTAATCAGCAGATAGGGGATGAAATATGCCCACAGTTGTCTGAGGATAGAGATAGAGATGTTAGGCTGTTAAACAGTTAATGCTATCAGATGCAATTCTGTAAACCATGCCATAGTGATGACATATTATAAGGAGTATGACTGTATATAAATTCTATAATCTCTTGAAAAAATTAAGAAATGGCTCTTTCTTCTTTCAAAAACAATCAAAATAACAAAAACGACAAAACCACACCTACTGTCCTATCCTAAATATCCTTCCTGGGTAGGTTTCAGGCTGAAAATTAAAGAGCTTCAGCCATTTTCATTAGTTTATTCCCTACCTCCTTTAAGTCACATTTTTTGGATTTGCGTATTTTAGACAATCAAAATAGAGCATGTATTTTAAATGCTTCTAGTCCAAAAAAAAAAAAAAAAAAAAAAAAAAAAAAAAAAAAAATCTCTTTCCCTATGCTGGAAACATATACCAAGAACTGTCTTTAATGTTGTAGAAAACTACTTTTATCAAAAGAAATGCATGCAACTTCTTGAGATTATAGGTAAAAAAAACAACTCTTCCATTATGTATTTATGTTAAATTGTTCTTTTTCTCATACCATTATCAACTCTACAAAGATTAGAAATCCAGATGTTTAGTTATATTTCCAACATGTGACTTACTTAGAATCCTGCAAGATATTTCATGAATTACAGTGCAGAGTGCCCAGTGTTCAAAAGGATCTCTTAAATGACATATGAAGAAAAGACCCAGGAACAGCTGGTAGGCTTCTGGGTTAGGAAATAGTCTTAATCTTAGGAGACCATGTTTTCTGCTTTCAATCCTATTCACAGTGGAAGGTAGATGGGACTTGGCATTGAGTTCAATCATAAACCACATGCTAACTAGAGAACTTCTGCTTATTTGATGGAAAACTATTCAGAATTATGCTAGGCATAGTTGGTTAATTATTGGTAGGTCAGTACAGTGGGTTGACTTCAGCCAGCAATTACGCACCCACAATTTCCTCACTCCCTGTTCCGTCCACAGCTAGGTATGTGAGGGAATTGTAGGAGCAGAAGTGTGTAAAAATGTGTGGGCTGTTGTGGGTAGAGTTAAGGACAGTTTAGTAAGTGAAAGGAAAAAAAAATCAAACTATCAAGTGATGTAAAAGCAATTACTTACCATCTTCCACCAGTGGACAATGCCCAGATAGTCTCCACGTAGTGGCCACCTCTGAAAGACAGTGTTATCACTGAATGAGAAACAGAAAAGGCCCTAATACTGTCCAAGCACTGCTCAGCAATAGCTAAGACATTTAAGTGCTGCATATCTGAAACAAAGCACTGTATGGGATGCTGTGGAGAAAATTAACTCCATCCCAGACAGACTCAGTACTCTTGAGATTACAGGAGTCAGAATGGTTTCCAAGCAAAGTAAGGGAGTTGAAGAATAATATTTTGATTCCATTTGTATGTCTGTCTTTTTTTCATGGCTTTATTGCTTATATACATTATTATTCTACAATCTGCACATAGTTTACACAAGAAAACTCCTTACAATGAAAGCTTTTCCTCTACATGTGCACCTCTTATTTAAGCAGTTTACTCCATGAGTTCTCTATTTTCAACACTTCTTATGCTGTTTGATCTCAGATCTGATTGAGCATCTCTGAAAGTGATGAGAGTGATAGCTCTTCAAAGCATGACTGATGCACAACTGATGTTGGTGGTAGTTGTACCACTAATTTGAGATACTGGTGTTAAATCTTCATATTTTGAATTCTAGGGACACTGTAAAATTCAGAGTTTGGGGATTTCTATGCTTCAATATGTAGATTACTGCATAGTTCTCCTTCTCAAGAGCTCTGGGAAGAGCACTCTGTAAAGAATAAAGTAGATCCATATTTTTTCTCAGAGATAGGTTAAGCTCTTGAATAATTGTTTATGTCAAATTTTTATTACCTGTGATAACCAGCTGTGTTCCAAGAAAGAACTGTGTATGTATGCTGGTGTTTCTTATATTTATATAGTTCTTATAGTTCTTATTGTACATCTTCTGCTCATGTGCTTTTGCTCCTGTGTTACGTTTTTGGGTTTGTTTTTTTTTTTCTTTTTCTGATAAAAATTCAAAGAGTAGACTGCTCTATTTTTTAGGCAGACAAAACTTTCCATCACAGAATTGAACCAGATATATCATGCACTTAGATGTGCATGGTGAGCAAAGCTGGAAAGAATGCAGTTGTAATTTCTAGATTGCAATGCCTTACTTAGAAGTACATTGATAACCAGTTGTTTTTAGCTAATAGCTAATGGCACATTTTGCTTCTTACACAAAAACAGATTTCTTTCAGAGTCTTTACATCAACTTAACAGTCCTCACTACTTGTTCTCATGCTACTTCGTATAATGGCATCCATTAATGCAAAACGTAAGTTTTCGATTAAGATTTAAATACGAGCATAATCCAAAATTACTGAGTTAAGGTTGACTTTTTACTCAATTTTGACTACAGTACTTTTCGTGCGTACTTGCTGGAATAGTAGGCATTGCATATTATACTTTCTCAGGTATCATAAGTTAGCAGGGTGAAGCACCTATCAGTCACATGGTGAAACGGTTATTTTTAGAGTCACTATAACCTGTGCACAGTACACAAATAGGGCTAAATTTTTAAAGGGGTCTCGATATTCCCTCTGATTTTTATATCCTCAGTCTATTTCATGAATATATGATAAGATTGAGATATCTGAGTTTTTGACTTCAGTCACTAATTGACATATCTTAATCCTTTCATATATGTCCATAAAATGAGAGGCCGTCTTTAAAAATTTCACCTAAAGTGCTCAATTTTGCCTTCAGATACCTCCATGCAACTTCCATTGAAGTAATTGGAGCTGTGCCTGCATATCTGATGGTGGAACTGGACTCATTGCAATTAAGGTACACGTTAACCAACATAGTCCTTTGGAATACTCACTGGGCCCAGTGTGACATTCTGCATGTGCAGAATTTCCTAGATTGATCCCTCTGAAGTGTGGGAGGTTGAAGATTATGATGGTAGTTTTATCTTTTGCCTAAAACTTGTAGCTGTAGCAGAACTTCACTGTAATTTGCTGTATTTAGTTTCCCTACCTTTAAATAAGAAATGTGAAAGGAGGACATGAAAACATTCTTGACAGTGATATGTTCATATTTTTTTCATACCCAACCAGTGCACAGACAATTCATGATTTCCTCAAACTTGTTACGGGTGGTGCATGCAAGCACAGTTGTTGTTTGTACTTTAACACAGCTTAAAATATTCAGCTCTGAGGGTACTACGTACTTTTTTTTGTGTTCATGCTTGCAAAGCACAAACAAAAAAGTGTGAAGAATCCCATAGTTAAGTAGCAGCATAAAACTCACTTATCTTTGGTATCTTTGGTACCTTTAAATTCATAATGTAAATCTGTAAACATCATGATTGTACACCTGTTTTTCCTTAATTTAAAGTTCTCTTTGTTTTGTGATGGAAAAGTGATTCCATGAAGCCTTTAAATTGATGTCTGTCTCCTGTCACTGAACTGGGAGGGACTCTTAAAAACTAATCTTTGGAGAGAATCATACAAGTGGTTGATCCAAAACGGTTGATCCGAAAGCACAAAAAGATTTTGTAGGGGTTTTCCCAAGTAAAACACAGGTCTTGAACTTATGATTATACAAAAAAATTGCAACTAAAAGAAATAATTCTTCTTGGAAGTTATAACCTGTGAAAAGTGATGAACATAGTGAATGTTACTGTAATTTAGAATAGATACTGATGAATATTTCGGTGTAGTTTGAGAACTGCCACAGAGTACCAGTTTCCAAGGTTCTGGTTTTATTGGTATTCCTTTGCATTTGTAGTCCAACCAACTTTAAGAATGGCAGAATACGCAGCTCCCTCTGATAATTACACACTACCACAAGGTTAACTTTCTTTAAGGAAGCTTTAGGCTGGGTATTTTCACACCAGTTTTTTCCTTTAGTGCATGGACATCTTCCTGTGGCAAGCACAGCCAATGTTGTCATTACTCGTTCAAATTGAATCAGGTACTCTTTACAGCACCACAATCTCTTGTATGTTTAATATTAGATTTCCTTTTTTATAGATAAATGGTAGGGAAATAAAAAATAGAAGAACATGCAATTTCCTTAAAGTAGAAGTGAGCATTATAAAGTAGAATTTTTAAAGGACTTCTTGTAAAAAAAAAAAAAAAAAAAAAAAAAAAAAAAGAATTTATTGTATCTTTTACTATAACAGGTTGAATAGAAAGATCATTTCCCTTAAAAAAAAATGTTTAGCTATGGTAAGTGTTTAGGTATTAAGATAGTAATAGGATTTAATTGCTTTAAAAGCAAATTTTAATACCTGTTTAATGTATTAGTCATTAGAATGCTGCTGTAGTATTTTCTACAGTTAAGCACATATACAGGTAGACGATCATAGGTTTATGTCCTCTCTATTCAGACATTATAATGTTATAATCCAGTCTACCACCTAAATTCTTTCACTCTCTTCGTATCTGTTGCATCAGCTTGATTATATATAAGAAATTGAGATGTCTGCCCATTTTCAGGTAAAGACTTCTGGCGATGGAAGTGATGGTTTATTGATGTTAGTGCTCCTTTGTGATGTTTTTACACTCTACTTGTTTTACATGTCTGTACATTTCTTTGTTTCATTTAGATGGAAATAAGTTAAAATTGTTGCTAAACCGGTTTGTTTGTTTGTGTGTTTTTCAGAAGATCTTTCACTCTTTTTAATTGATTTTCATTATGTGTTTTTGCAGCAAGCTTAGTAGTGGAGGAGCGAACAAGGCAGATGAAAATGAAAGTGCACCGTTATAATCAGACGTCAGGGTCTGGTTCTAGTCAAGAACATGAGCGTGAGCAATATACCAAGGTAAAGTTAGCAGTATTAAAATGATATTTTGGCTTGAAAATTGAAGATATAAAATGTCTATTTAAAATATTATACCACCCTCACGAACATTGTGTTATAAAGCTTGACAAAGAGTCTTCTGTAAGGGCTTTTTAACATTTTTTTTACTCCCCTCATGTACTTTACACTTAGACTTTGATTTTACCTAAAATGCAAAAAGCAGAACGCTTGAAAAAAATTATTCAGGGAAGAAGAATTCTTCAACAACTGTTAAACAGAGCCGTGTCACCATGATTTTAAGAAGTCTCAGATGTACAAATTGCTGGGGGATGAAATAGGAGACAAGAGAAGTATCCTTCTATGCTGATCCTGATCTTTTATTCTTCTCTAGGCTTTTGCTGCTGTGTCATATACAGAGAGCGAGGCATAATTAGATCCAATCTCATGCTGCTGTTTTCATATCTGTGTAATATTTTTGCATCCTAATGATATCACAGATAAAGTATTTTCTTTTGGAAATACATACCTATTACCTTAATCTCCTTTTCCAATAAAAATATAAAGATTTCCTTTGATTATTGAAGGTATACAAAATTACATGAATGAAGTTATATAGACAGAACATATATATTTTTGTTGATAATGCTGAAATGCTGTCCCACAGGCATGTAAGTTCAAATCTCCATAGACTTCTAAGCAATCTGCAGAAGATCTCAGAAATCCAGGCTGCCTCTCACAAGCCAAGATGTGAGGGGCTGGAGCTGAGTCATGCTGAAGTCCTGCTGCTTTTAGAAACCTAAGAGAGGGGAAATATCTGCAGAAGTTTCCTGTTTAGAGATGCAGCATACTGTTTCTGTAGTGTAAGTCAAGAGCAAAGACAAAACCAGCTATTCATAAGGGTTCGCAAAGAGCATTCCTGCAGTTCTGTTCTTCCACTGCCACCAAGGCCTACTCAGTAGTAGTGTGTTGGCAATGAGTAACCACGGGATGGCACTGCAAATGTAGAAGTCCACTGCAGAAAACTCAAGGACACATTTAACAGCCAAATATATTAACGATAAGATCTCAGCAGCAGTTTCAATAAAATTACACCTTCTAATAATTTAGACCTTAAGAGAGATTTTTACAAGAAGTTTTTCATATCAGTAAGATCTAAACACATTTTAAAAGAGACAGTCTTTCAGTGTGTCAAGTGGTAATGTACAGAAAACAGCAAACACTGACAGTTTTTCAAGAGCTGAGATGGCAGTATACTCCTGGCATTTGTTATGGTAGTGCAGCACCAGGCTTTTTGTCCCTGCCCCTCCCAAGTGCCCCTTCTTTGTGTTTTACAGACTTGGTGCTCCTGTAGACACAGATGAAAATAATGAATAACAGAAGGTACTCAGCAGTACAAAACATCAGAAATTCACTTCAGAATGGGTAGTAGGCAATTAGGCATCTACTTTGTATCATCATCTTTTTACAGTTAAATATGAAGACAACTTTGTAATGAAGATATTTCCCTTTTTTGAGACCACCTCGTTGTGAACACTGAATTTAAAACAGGGAAGAAAAATGAGAGAAACAAAGCTTTACATCCTCATTTACCAACTGCCAGCTACAAATGTTACCCCCCTCCTGCCCAAAAAAAAAAAAGTATTGGCAGCCTGCCCTAGGTGGCCCTGCTTAAGCAGAAGTTGGGCCAAACAGCCTCCAGAGATCCTTTCTAACCTCAGGCATTCTGTAATTCTGATCAGAAGTCAGAATTTGCATAATAATTTTAATATGTCATTTACTATCATTTAATATCGTGTTGACTGTGTCAACTCAGGACAAGAGAGTGAGACGCAATGTGTCTTTGTCAAACTTCCAACGAGTTTGCATATTTCTAACGTGGCAAAATGATCTTGATAGTGTTTTCAGGAGAGAAAGGGAATGTATGATGTGAGGACATTGTCAAGGATGACCAAATTTTTACCTTTTTCAGATTTATGATTTGGCCAGATTTATTATTTGGTATACTTTTCTAAGGCTAATGTAGATCTGGTGAATGGTTAAATGATTGGTAAGAAACAAACTGCAGTGTTTCCCTCATCCACTCATGCTTAGCTGTTTCTATTATTATCTTTATTTTTTTTAAACGTGTGTGGAAATTAAAATTGAAATTTCAGCATTCAGGATACTAGATGGAAAGAACTCTGCTGAAGTATTGTTTGTTCACTATGCCCACAACTCTGGAAAAGCAAATTCTCTGTCCATTTTTATTAAAAAAAATATTTTGGAAGTACATCATATTCTGACAGAGATGTCAGAATGCTATAAAAGAGGTAAAGAGAATGAATTACTTAAATCCAAAAATCTTTTCACTTTTCTTGCATTTTCTATGTGATGTGGTATAGTAGGATGATCCAATATGTGATAAATTCTTAATTGCTGAGAACAAATTATATTAGCACATTTAAATATCTAAACTATATTGAGTAATGTAGCTGTCTGCTTCATATCCCTGTGGTGACAGTGGACACTGAATATGTTCTTAAAGGCAAACCTAGTGCTGCTGTTTATCCTGTGAAGATGTCATCAAACCAGGAAGAAATAGACCAAACAGATGAAGATGTGACAGTTCTAATGAAGATGTAGTAAGTTGTGGCAAGTAATCCAGTAAAGCTAGTGAATCTGATCTCTAAGGACTTAAGATTATACCTAATTTCTGGTGCCAAAATCTTTGAAAACTGTAGGCATAAAACTTGCTTCAATGGAAGACAAAAAAAAAAAAAATGTTCAGTGGTCTAATAGTATAGAATAGCAAGAAAGAAATATAAGGTAGCTATAAAAGAAACAAGACTTGCAAGCATAGTTTACTTGCAAGGAACTCTGCTTCCTATTTGAAAATAAGAAAATAAGTATTTATATTTATTAGAGAAACTGTGCTGCTGTACATTCAGAAAAAAAAACCCTTCAAAACAGCCAGTTCAGAAATACTTGCTTCTTCCTCTATTTTTTTTTTTTCCCAAATATACATACACTTCCATAAACCTCTTAAGATTTTACTTGTGTATGGACAGAATTAATGTATTAAATTTAAATTTGCTCTTATTATCGACTCAAATCAATACAATTTCCAATTTCTGTCTGGTGTTTTTCTTCCATTTTTGTAATTTTTCCCATTCAATTTCTTAATTTCTTCATCTTGGTAGCCAAGAACTAGTTTTTCAAGCATACACAGTGCAGTTGGTATGTTACTATTTTTAAACATCTGTGTTCTAAACAACTAATTAACAAACTAACAAAATTATCAAAATTAACAAATTTTGAATAGGTAATTATCTACATCGTTTATGCTGGTCTTGATGGCTCTTGTACACTAACTGTACAAGACTTCTGCTGCAGCTGTTCTGGCTTTTCAAAGATTGTGCAAAACATCTTTTTAGGTCTGTATTTAAGAGTTACTGATCAGAGCACTGTTGTGCCTACTTAAAAGTACATCACTCTATATTTAGGTGTGCTTCCAACTCAGTTGACACTGTATGTGATTTGAAATCATTTAGTATAAAATGTATAATCATGTCATTAGACTACTGGCAGTCTAGATTTAGGTTGATAGTTAAAGCCTACAAGGGTAGAATGGATAGGAGATATGGATAAGAGGATGACTACCAAAGTTTTATATAATGCTGAGCAGAGTCCCTTGTGGCTGCAGGAAGAGATTCTTTTAGAGGCTGATGTCAGCAGTAACTTTTTTTGTTTCCCCTTGCATTGACATTCAAGTAAAAGTTATACCTATGTATTATTTTGATAGTCACTTCAATACTGGTATGGTTTCAAAACATTCTTTAAGATAAATTTGACTCCTGGGCTTTACTGCAACTTTTCCATGGTGTGACTTACTCATTTCTGCTGTTTCTGGTAAGAAAGATAAGTGAGGTTTGCAGTAGGTTGAGTTGGATATAAAGCCACCTGATACACTGGTATTTACTGGCCTCTTGACCATCACGTGGGCTGCTCCTCAGACACAGACCCAGGTCCTGGCAGGAATCACAGACAGTCTAGGCACACCAAAGTGGTGGCTGCCAGGCCTTGAATCCAGGCAACATTCATAGGAACCCTCTGCAAATAGTCTTAAAACTGGGTGTTTTCTGCCATGATTCAGCATTTCCTGGCAAAATTCGTCTTTAGAGTAAGGAGCCTCAGGAGGCAGCTATATGCTCAAGACCCTCTATGAACCTAGATTCATTAACCTAAACTCCATTTGATTTTCTTATTTAAAACATTTTTGGACGTGCATTTTCAGGAGTTTGATACCTGAGGCTTTCTCTGAAGTCAAAGGAAGGAGCACTTGTTCACTTGTCAAAGCTCTTAACTATTCTGTCCTCCAAATGTTGAGGACAAGTCTAGAAATAAAACTTATTAATATGAAAGATAATTTAATTATAATGAATTATTAAATTCTAAACTGTGTTAAAATCAGTAAATTGCTAATACTGCTAGTCATTATGCAACTGTGAAAGTATTTATGAAGTGCACTCGTTGTTTTTCTGTGCTCTTTTCACTGGTGTCAGCACGTTTGCAGTTCATCATAACCCTTTTGTACTCCTGTTGCTGGCACAGAACTAACTCCATAGGTGATAAAATGAATGGAGAACTGCATGTTAAGGGTTTATATTTCTGATAGTTATAGTGAAAAAAACATGTTTGCAATACAAAAGTGAACTAACAGTGCAGACAGTATGGAGATTTGAAGCTAGCTGTAAAATTCAGCAACCTTCCTAATGGGAAAAATAGTGCACTTCAAAATAGAAATGATACTCAGACTTTAACTGTGTAAGAGAGAGAGTTGAAAGGGAAGGAACTACACTGCAAATTCACTTAGTTTGGAAGCTTCATGTAACATTTAAATGTGACATGGTAGGGAAGTGCATTACACACAGTTATGCTGAAGAGGAGTAGGACTCTAGATGAGAGGGACTATATGATTTTACTGTTGGTTCCAACTGGAAAACTTGCAGGCATTACTCTACTGAGAGTATCAAATAAGAGGATCTCAGCTTGTGACATTTTTCCTCTGAAAGATTATTTCGGAAGTATTGTAACGGTAAAATAGTCTTCTTTTAAGGATCACTAATGTAAGAGCTCTTTACTTCTCTCTGTGTTTGAAAGAAAAAAAAGTTAATTTCAATGTGCTCTCATTTTGTTCATCTGTTTCTTTCCCTTCTCCCTGCCCCTTCACATGATTTGAAATTAAAATATTCTTTCAAAGAAATTAAAAGAAAATTTTGAGTGGCAATAGTGGAATTTATCTATATAGATTTTCTGCCCAAAGAAGTTCTCTAGAAACAGAACAAATCAAATGGTACAGCTATACTCAAATGCCCTGTGCTCTTACATCGGAGAATCTGCAAGAAAGAAAGGGAGAAAGCTATGTGAGTTCTTGAGTTTTTTGTCATCCTCTCAATCCATCATACAGGCTTTTAGGATTAGGGCTTGGGATATTAGTCAAAGTTACTGTTTGATTGCCAAACTGTACTGAAAAGGGTGGGCAGGAAATAAGAAGCTGACAATGTTTTATGCCTCCTTTAGATGGCAGGCAATTCAGCAGAAGGAATGGCTATGGGAAGAAAGAGCTAAATCCCTAAGAAGTAAAATGTAAATGCTGCAACACTCAACATTAGATTGCAGCCTTGCTACTTCTTGTGCTAATCTCTATATCCGCAAAGGGAAGGGTTCTCTCTTCCTTGGGAATCTCTATATTTAATGCTGCAGTTTTGATGTTGGAATACCAAAGCAGTAGGAGACGTGGCTTTAGTTCTTTCTTCATCTCCCATCTCACAGTAAAACTACACATGCTTAGATGTTTTTTCTATTTTCAGGTGTGTCATCTTAGGAAATTGTAAAAGATTCCTTTAGGAATTATGTGGGATTTTTGCTTAAAAAAATTACTGGCTCAGTAATAGTGCTGTTAATTTGGAAAAAGTTAACCTTTTTTTTTTTTTTTTCAAGCCTCTAAACATTTTTATTTAACCTGACTTAAAAAAATATTTTCATGCTTTATTGCTTTGATTTTTTTGAAGCATAGACTTCAGAAGAAAAATGTTACCCAATGAGTTTTGACGTAGAGAAACTGTGAGTAACCCTAGAACATGTGCTGAGATGCTTAATTTGTGTAACTCCAGTTTTTCCTACAGGCTCCTATACTCACCATTTTTATTCCTTCACATTCTCTACCCCAGTTAACTTCTTCATTTTACTTGTTTTAACAGGGGGTTCCCAAGTGTGCTATGGAGACCTCTAAGATAGTTGCTAACAGGCAACTAGTGGAGTACTAGAAAATAAACATGACTAGAGGATAGGAGGAGATACATTCATTTGTACAAACTTAAGATGATGTTTGCCAGGGTTTTTAAGCTAAGTCGTGACATCTGCCAACTGGCTCAGCCTGCAATCTAATGCCTACATCAGCTGGGGATACACATAGATGGTTACAACTTTGAGTAAAATTCATACATAAACTTCAATGACTTGCAGTTTTGTAGAGCATATCCAGAAAGTGAACTCTGTAGAGCATTCTGTCAGAAACTGCTTCATCTTGCCATGTGTTCATAGTTTTCACATAAAATGCCCTAGAAAGTATGCCACTGTTAGAATCCTTTCTCAGCCAACTGCCCCTTTCTCTCTAATGATAGTGAATTTCAATTTTGGAAACCTGGCAATGGTTTGATTCTCATATCTCTGTGACTGAATAGTTACTTTAGTTAATTTAGCTAAGTGTGACATTTCTGGGACTGAATTTTTGCATGTCTTATTGATGATGTGGGTAATACAAGTGTTACATAAAAGATGGTATGGATTTTCAGTCAGTTAACTAACCAAAGTTTCTGCTTTTGATAAAACTGTACCAATTTCTACCCCTCTCCGCATATTCTTCCTGACAGGTCCTCTGTTAGTTCTTATGCTTGTGCACATGTAGAAAAGCCAGGTCGGAGAACCAATCCCCTTGAGAACAAATATTATTTTTACGGAGTTAGCTTTCTGCTTTACCGTTTCTCAAGTATCACAATACAAAGAAATAACTTAAGAATTGAAATCAACCCCTCAGAGCCAGCTTCTTGTAGCATAAGACTGTATATCATTCAGATTATATAAAGTTCTACTCTCGCAAAAGAACTCTGTGCAAGTATTTCATGGCATATTTTTTAGTATTTGAAAAGTTTAAAAAAATCTACCATCAAATATAGTATATGCATGTGCTTAAGAAGGTGTGCATACAATGCATAAATATTTCCTCATTGTAGTTCAAGAGTACTGAAGATGAGGCAACCTTTTAAAATTCCAGTGTTGTAATATATTTCAAGTATCTGATCTATTCCATAAATACCACTTTTTAATTCTTCATTAGACATAAAGAGATTATTTAATATGAATGTTTCTCTGAATTCATCGAATATCGTTAAATTGAAAAGCAGCTTGACAGAATTGTCATACTTAGGTCATTTGTTGTCTCAGTATATACATTCTGTTTTGATGAGACTCCTCACCCTTTCTTTTCTTAATCTCTAGTATAACATACAAACAGATCAGTACAGAAGTTGTGATAACGTCTCTGCCAAATCATCAGATAGTGATGTCAGTGACGTATCAGCCATTTCGCGAACCAGCAGTGCCTCACGCCTCAGCAGCACAAGTTTTATGTCAGAGCAATCTGAACGCCCTCGGGGCAGAATCAGGTGAGTTCTCAAATGCAGCTTCAATTTCATCACACCTCCTTTTTGTCTATCTGCCAAAATACAACCAGAAGTTGTACAAATACAACTGAAAAGCCACAGAAGAGCTTAAGAAATATGCCTGTGTACATATAAACTATCTTCCGTTGCTAGCCTAAGATGATGGTAGTTTTTTGCACTTACACATCTACAACAGAAAGCAAAAGTTCCCATTAAGTTATGTATTTGTGGGAAGGTGGACATAAAGGCATATTATTATCTCATTACGGGTTGTGAATCAGTATAATCTACATGCCAGTAAGGTATTACAGCAGAGACAATGTAATTTTGTCATCTAAAGAATCTATTTTGTAAAACCTCTCTTTTTCTTCCTTTCTATATGACTATTTCCCTATGTGCCTGCTTCTGTTTTGCTGTTTTCATGGATGATGAATTACTGGCTGTGAAACTAGTATTTATATAGTAATTTTAATATATCTACTTTGAAAGCTGTTTAATTCATTTGCATTATCAGTAATCAAATGTCTTTCATCCTTGATAGTAATTCACTTTTCAGTTTCATGTTTTTTTAAATATACAGATGGGATCTTGTCTTCGTTTAATTTGATGACAAAACTTCCAGCACTTACAGTGTTTGTAGCATTGGCTTGTTTGTCGGTGTTAACATCTACAAATGTCTGAACTCTCAGAAATATGATTTTAAGTGTTAAAAGTTAGGATATGAATTAGGAACCGTATAAATATGTGTATGTACATGCCTATGGAGAAAATCAATCTGGTAAAATTCTGGGTGGCATCATATAATACTTCAGAACATTTTTAGACAGACTCGCCACTCATGACATTTAGCTGAACGCTCTTTAATCTGTTCACGCAGTGGGGAGGAATGTCAGTGAAAATCAGAATGTGGGCTCAGTGTATGACTAGCTCCACTTTGATTTATTGTTAAAGAAAGTTCACAAGTATGTTCCAAGCCATGCTTTTGATGAGTGAATACAACCTGACATCTGCATTAACAATGCAGTCTGTAATCCAGAAGAACACAGCAATGCAGCTCTAAATGTGAAAGTTATTCATGTGTTTAAAGTCATTTCAAATTATGTATTTAAATGCTGCATTTCAGTGCAGCCTAGCTTTTTTTCTATTTGTCTCTTACAAAGAGCTTTAGTCATTCTGAAATACATCTTTTTTCTAAATGTTGGAGTTCCTCATTTAGGCCTTGTCACAGTATTTGTGGCAGGCTGAATAATGGACAGTTTTTCCTATAACTATCTCTTTGTTGAGAAAGTTTTATCAGGGATATTCCTTGATTGCAGAATGTCTCATCACAAATATCGGAAGAGAATCAACCCAAGAGAGCCAGTAACATTATGCTATGGGAGAAAGGAGAAAACCTGAGGTTAGAGCCTTGTCCTCATTCTACTTCTTCCATTCTGATGAGTAGCAGTGCATCCTGTCTATAGAGTAGGCCGACACTGTGTACAAAACCAATAGCCTGCCAGGGGAGCCTTGGCAGTCAGAATTCAGATAGAGCATTTGAATTCTATCTGATACTGTCCACAACATTATGTCTAAGACATGAGGTACTCTATACTTGCTTGCCTTTTTTTTTTTCTCTTTAAGTTTGGATAGTACTTACATGGTGAACTAAATATATAGTAATAATATGCATATCTTTCATAGAAATACGAGGAAGAAATTAACATTCATATGTTACTCATAATTTTTTTTTAATTTTTAAGCCTAATGTGATTTTGTTCCCCTAAAATACCCAGTAAGGTGAAAGATACCTAATGCATTTTACCCATGGAAACCCAAGGGGCCAACTGTCTTCTGGGATGCGGCAAGCTAACGCTGCCAGCTGGGTGATGGGAGAGATTGTCCTTTCTCTGCTCTGCTCTAGGTGAGCAGAGACCTCAAGTGCTGTGTGCAAGTTTCAGTGCCACAATGTCAGAAGGACATAAGACTATTAGAGAGTGTCCAGATGAATGCTCCAAGGATGGTGAAGGGTCTAGAAAGCAAGACATATGAGAAGCAGCAAAGGTCCCTGGGTGTGCTCAGCCCAGAGCAAAGAGCTGGAAGCAGAAGGGCAGGCTGAGCTCTGTTATCTGACAGCCACAGGGCCTGAGGGAATGGCATGGAGCTGTCAGGAGAGGGACAGCTGGAGGTTAGAAATACATTCATCTGCATACAGCAGGCTCCCCAGTGGGCACAGTCCCGAGCTGCCGGAGCTCAAGGAGCATTTGGACAACACTCTCCAAATGAGATCATTTCAACTATTAAATGCAATTAGTGAATTTTAAAATCTTTTTGATGCTATGTTGAGAAGCCTTTTATCCAATAGGTTAGCATCCGCTCTTCAGAATTTTTGATATGCGTTGCCGACACTTTTTAGTGATTGGATATTGTAGCTATGAAAGATCACATTCCTTAGAGATGTGGAAAAATAGATATCATTATGATTTTATATCAAGCAAGGTTAGAATGAAAGGAAATGGGATGTTTGAGAGAAGAGAAGGCCTTTTTCTTACAATCCGAGGGAAAGTTAGCTTCTTTGTCATCTGTGACAAGCAGCAGCTTCTGTAACACAGTCTTTAATCTCTTCTTAGCACAGTTTCTAATTACATAGGAGTAGAACGTTGATTGGGGAAAGGTTTGATTGTATTGTGAACAGTTTTCCAGAGTGAGATTCAGCCTTGAAAGCTGTATGTCTACAGTATAATTTATATAAAATAAGATGTTTATTAAACAGTTTATGAAACTTGTCTAAAGTATCATTAAAAAGAAGAAAACTCCTTTTATCTTAGATTATTTTCTTCTTAAGAGAGGTCAAAAATGAGGCAAATATTTTTTTCTAGCATTAATTGTTAAGAGAACCTTAGATAACTGGTTAGTATTGGTTCTTTTAATTCTGACATCTAACATTAAGTTAAATTGATTCTTGTTCTTAATGTTTCCTTAAATTCTATTAACTAGAAATTTGAAGTTTAAGTTTAGTTACTAAATTGAAGTTCAGATGTTTTTTTTCCTCTGATGAACCTGATGTTAGCATATATCAAGTATGAGGAGAGGCGATAACTGAGCAGGAGGGGCAAGGAAAAGAGCACTTTTGATCTGCTTGTATTCTATCTCACTGAAATCACATTTCCATCATCATCTTCACTTGGAAATGTGTCAGACAAGTGAACGTGGCAAGTGTATGCGTGTAATGTTACATTTAAGGCCCAGAAGTTCTTTGAACTGCCAATTTTACGTACTAAGTTCCTTTCTTTGGATATCTTCTGAAAAATGAGAGCTGTAAAGAACTTAGTAAGCATATAGAAGCTTAAACAAGTTGGCTTAGTTTTACACATCTCACTAAATTAAGTTTATCAAAGTAATATGCTTCAGTACCTTTTGTGTTCAAGAGAAAAATACCAGCCTTCAGAATACACCAGCGAGATTCCTGCTCTGAATCACCTTTGGAAAGGTTATCTCCATCTCTCTCTCCATTGACTTTGAGGAGACTGAATCCTACAGCTGTTCACCAGCAAGCAAACTATCCTAAATAGCAAAATTTAACTGGAGAGTACTGCAGCCTTCAAATGAGTAACCTGTTAAACTGTCCTCTTCTAGCATTCCTACACGAGCCTAAAAGTGTTGATTAGTTTTCATATTTAGAGTTCTGGTGTCAAATTTCTGAATGTGAAATAAGCCAGCTCATTTTAAGTCAGCAGTAGTTCTAGCTAATGTTGTTAGTCAACATAACCCTATCATGCTTCATTTTATTGCATTTCTGGAAAGAGATATAAATTAAGCTGTTAGGCAAGTGAAAATACAGTACTGTCTTAGGGCTCTCAGTAAGAAAGCAAAAACTTTGCTTTTTTGTGCAAAATATGGTACTCTTAAAGGTTAGAAGGACTGCAGTTTCAGGTCATAGTGACTGCAGTTTCTATCCAATAACTTTACCACCAGCTCCATCAGTGTTAACAGTTGCCTGACTTTGCCTTCTAAGTCCTCAGGAAGGAAAAGATCCTCAAAAAAAAAGCTAGATAAAGCTAGAAGAACTGATCAGATTTTGATGATTTGAGATTCTATCATTTTGGATAATATGTGTTACCTTATATTTAGAAATATTTCTCTGTTTGATCAGTTAAGACTTTTTAAACATGGCAACGCACCTTGTGGCTTAAAAATGTATGCAGGTTAGCTATAAATATGTAACTGTTCAAGTTCATATGGCAATTTTAATTGTGATGAGTTGCTCCTTCCACTACATTACATTCAAATTGCATTGATCATTATGCACATCATTTGTAGAACAAAATGCTGTTTATAGTAAGGAGGAAATAAATTGATGCAGAACAACAAAGAAATACAGCTTATCTTATCTGAATAGCTAGATAACACTCCAAATGTTCCTTGAGTCAAAACTTAAAAATATGAATGTTTCTAGTATTTGAAAACTTGAGTATATTGAAGAAGCTAAGTAACTCAGAAAATAAAAAGCAAATCTTTCTGGTCTGTTGATCAATGACAAGTTTGTGTCTGAACCCTTTAAGGCAGAGGACTAATTTCATTCCCACAGTATAATTGTAATTGAATTACCTGTCAGAATGTTGTGACATAGCATGCATCCTAATCTTCACTTTGGATATTCTGTTGATTAACAGCACTTCTAATGGAGATGTAATTATGACTGATGCCAGTTCTAAATATGAGTATATAAACCAGCGTGAATAAACTGTGTAGGTCACTCTGAAAGTAATGCCTCCTGTTTATTTCCATGGAAACTACAACAGATACAAAGAGCCCAATAACACTATTTGATAGAGCAAATTCTCAGCTACAAAACATTGTTTTTCAGTGTAGCACCACCATTACCTATGCATTTTCACCAGTGATGACCAAGAACCTACATGCAGCGCTTATAAAAATGTACACCAGAAATGAGACCCGCTGTTTCACAGCTGCTATGATGGCATAGTTACTTGGAAAATGTTTCTCACACAGTCCACTTTTCACTGGCACAAACAGATGAAGTCAGAAGGCACCAAATCTGGAATATACGATCGAGTGTTGTAGAACAGTCCATTCAAGATTGGCTATGTGTTCCATGGTCTTCAAACTGGTATGGAGCCTGGTGTTATCATGTTGCAAGCAAGATTGTCTTATCTGGCCTGAGTCTGGAAGTTTGAGCACTCAGTTTAGTCAGAATTGTGACGTAGCACTCAGAGTTGATAGTTCGTTCAGTTTTCAGGAAGTCCAGAATGATCACCCATTTGCTATACCAAAAGACAGTGTACATTACGTTACCCTTTGAGGGCTGCACCTTGAATTTTTTCTTCAGCAGGGAATTCACGTCAGCACTCCATGGACTGCCATTTTGACTCTGGCTTTGTAATGGTGATACCACATTTCATCACTGGTAAAGATGTAGTCCCGGAAACTATCACTTTCAGTCTCATGTTGATTCAGTAGGTCCTGATAAACTTGCATATGATATTCTGTTTGTGTGTGAGCACAGGAACTCAGCTGAAGCAAACTTTGCATTATTCCAGCATTGCCACCATTGTTTCCAGTGCACTGAAGCTAACTGTAGTATGGAGCTCAAACACAGTTTTCTGGTCATAATCCACCAATTTGCATGGATGAGCTGATCAGCGTGTACTTCATTTTGTGGTATGAGTGCTGTGCATCTGGAATGTGGCTTGGCTTTCATGTACACTGCTGAAAACACCATCGACCGCCTCACTGTGCTCACATCCACCCTTTGGTCTCCATAAATCAATGAATGTCAATGGGTGCCAATTTTTCTGCATGGAGGAATTCAATAACTCACCTTAACTTCATATGCACTTGCATGTCAGACACCACTCTGTCGGATTGCCACTCTGCTGCCATCTGTCACACAGCGACAGAGTGTAACTGAATATTGGTGGAAGGTTCAACCCCTATTGCCATGCCACCCATCTCTGGTTTTGTGGGGTAACAAAATAAGAGGCATTACTTTCAGAGCAGCCATCATAACTTGGATATAACATTATTTCAAATATCTTTCTTGTTAGTAGGAAGTGTTGACTGTCATGATCTCTAGTGGAATTCCAGGCCAGTATCAGTTGTGTCAATTTTGACTTGAATGAGATCGGTGAATCTACCTTGTCATAACATGTAGGTTTTGTGTTTTTTTCATAACTGAAGTCAGATTACTAGTCCTTCTTTATGCAGTTTAGCTTTTATTAGTCGTTGACTCCATGTCACTATGAATTTGTAATACAGTCAAACAATCCTTTGTCCATGTGTTTCCTACAGATTATTTTTTGTGATTCAGGAACATTTCCCAGTGCAGTGCTAATTGCTGCAGAAAGGAATTCTCAGGATTTAATGCAAATGGTTGATAATTAAGTATCAGTGTTAAATACGTGACCATGAATTAGCACCTTGTAGACCTTATCAGATAAAAAAGGATATTTGCTCTCTTGGTTTAAAATTATTCCTAATGATACAGTGCCATTATTATTCATTAGAAGGCTATTTAATCAAACATACCTTTGAAGATGGACTTCTCAGTAACATCAGGTAGGGAACTGTCATGCATTTTGGGGGTAAACAACAGGTCTTTGTTCTGGGGTACTTAGCAAACTGTCTGCCATATAAGATGTTTACATTTTATCTGTCGATTATATGGGAAACTAGATAACTCTTTTTAAGGTGAATTTCTCTTACTGTGAAACAAAAGAGAATCTCTTAATCTGAAACAAAATATCCCTCTATAAGAAATACTGTAGTTGTTTCTCATTTAAAGTTTGATAAACACATATTTTGTAGGAGTTTTATTATTGTATTTTATTTTTATTATTGTATATCAAACATTCATTAAGGCACTAAATATAATTATGTTTGTGCCATATTTTCAACTATTTTTTACACGTATTGTTTAATTAAAAGCTTATGCTTAATTAAAATACTTTAAATTGATTTATTAAAGAAACAGGTTAAATATAATCATCTGGAACAGTGGACTTAAACCAGTCCTGATTTCAGACCTTTTGCTATGCTACTCACTTGTTTGTGAAACACACTCATACATTTCTTGTGACTGGCAGAAGCCAGAGAGGCAAGGATGGGGAGTTACTTTTATGTGAGACAGCAGAGAGGATGCAGGGAACTGGATGAAATGGATGGCCAACTGAAATTGTGAGTTAAGATTAGAAGGATGACCAAAGTGATAATGTTGTGGGTGTCAGCTATCAGACTTCTTGACCAAGAAATAGTAGATAAAAATGGGCTTCCATCAACTGGAAGAAGATTGAGATTCATGGGCCCTGGTCCTTGTGGGAAGCTCGAACCATCCTGAGATCTTCTGGATGAGCCATGTAGTAGGGCACAAACAATCCAGGAGTTGTGTTTGTTTTTTTTTTTCATGACAATGTATTGACACAGGTGATCAAGAAGCCGACAAGGGAAGATGCTCTTCTGGACTCAGTAACTGCAAACAAGGAAGAAACAGTTGGGAGTGTGAATGCTGGGAGCAGCTTTGGCTGCAGTGACCATGATAACTTGAAATTCACAATCCTAAGAGAATGGAAGAAGTGAAAGCAGCATCCCAACCCGATTTTGACCTTGTCCTATTCAGGGCTCTGCTTGGCAAAATTCCATGTAATACACTGTAAGAGGGATCTGGAAAGGCAGCCTGATTTTCAGTGATCACCTCCTTCAAGCTAAAGAATGTTTCATCCCTATATACGGGAATTCAAAGTAAGCTATTAGAAAGTGGAAACAGAAAGAATACAGAGGCACTATATATGTATACAGGAACAAGATCAAAGAAGCTGAAGTCCCTCTGGAGTTGAAGCTAAAAGGGGTTAAGGATACACAGCAAGAAGTGCATTGGAAGTCAAAGGAATCACAGAAAATGTGGACCAGCTAAGGAATGACGGAAGCTGGCTGATAATAAATGACAGAGAAAGACCCAAGTACACTTCCTTGGCCTCAGTCTCTGTGATTTGTAAGATTTGCTTGAGGATTTCAAGGCCCATAGAGCAGAAGGAAAGTTTGGATCCACGACTCAGGAGAGGATGATTGAGTCAGGGAATATATAAACAGTCTTATGCAAATCTTTCAGACATGACAGAATGTACCTATGACTAATAAATGATCTGTTGCTGACCAGCATCATTGCGAAGCTCTGGAAAGGCACAGCAACCAGGGAGTTTTCTTGAAGACTGGAAGAAAGAAATTCTCATTCCCATGTATAAATCTGGGATCTGGGAAATTACAGCCTGTCAGTCTCATCTCAACTCCTGGGAGAGTGATGGAGCAAATAATCCTGGAAACAATTTCTAGATGTACAAACCAAGAGGGTGATGGTGAATAGTCAGCGTGAATTTATGAAGGAAATAGTGTGCCTGACCAATCTGACTGTCTTCATTCACTAATTAACTTGCTTGGTGAATGAGAGAGAATTAGTTATTCTTGGGCTTATCTTTATTATTTTCTTAGACAGAAGTGCAGCCTGGGCAAATGGACAGGGAAGCATATTGAAAATTGGCGGAATGCTAGATTCAGAGAGTTGTGCTATGTTACGCAAAGTCCAGCTGGAGGCAAGTCATTGGTGGTGTACTTTTGGGGTCAGGACTGCAGTAATACTGTTTAACATCTTTATTAATGACTTGGATGATTGGGAAAAGTGCACACTCAGCAGCAGTTTTGCAAACTGTTGAAAACTGACAAGTTTAGTTGAAAGACTAGATGAATATGCCACTATTCAGAGAAACATTCACATAATGTAGGAATTGGTCAATAGGAATCCCATAAAGTTCAACAAGGGCAATGCAGAATCCTGCATTTAGAGAGGAATAATCCCACGTAGCAGTGTACACTGAGAGCTGATGGCTAGTTTTGCAGGAAAGGCCTTGTCTTTTTGACACTTAAATTGGACCTGAACACACTTCCAACAACTTCTTCCTATGTTGTATCATTGTTTTTATATCAAGTTCTAAGATTGACCACAGTACTTTGTGTCACATGAGTACATTGAAAGCACACAAATTCTGGCTCATTGTGACTACCTGATAAAAAAAGTAGTCAACCACTCTGAGCTGATATATGTACTGCTGAGCAGTCCTGAGGCTTATCTTTAATGAATACCTGAACAGATTGGACATAAACAGATCTGCAGGAATGATGTATCATTAAGCCTTAGCTTTATTAGGTGACACATCTGGAAGTTTTTGGTTGTAATTCAGTCCTACTTTGTTATATGTACTATCTGCAAGCCAGTTCTTCCCACATCTGTTCTGTTTTACATGTAAAAATATAGGATTGCATAGTTACTGTCTAGTGTCCCTTAACGTAGCCTGTGCCATCACGAAGACTCGTATGAGCTTAATACATTATCAGGGTCCATCTTTAGCTTTACTGATTGCTTTTGCTCTCACCCACATCTTTTACAAGGTTTTCTGGGTCTTATTTCTTTGATGACCTCAAAATTTATTTTAATGACAGAGTAATTAACTTAAAGAATATTTAAACACATCTGTACTGGCATCTTCGAACTTGTAGGTGTTTTTTATTTAGTAATATTTGCACATGTAGATGCCTCTTTTTGTTCAGAATTTCACTACACACTGCTTGTTCTGCTGTTCTCTTGCAAAAAATGCTCGAAGTCTTTAGTGTAGAGCTAGATTACTGGGCGTTTACTGTCTCACTGAGGACAGCCAGCAGTGAAATATAGCCATGGTGCACTTTCTAGATTGGAAACAGATTTTCTCCCATTGGATTTCCACCCACCTACATAGTAAATTGGAACTAGTTTAGCCATTTAGGGTGATGATTGAGAACAGAGTAGAGAAAGTATGAAGTTTCTTCTGATCTCCTCTCAGCTTTCACATTAGTGCTGTCTGTTGCTGTCATAAACATATGTGATGTGATCTGTGCAACAAGTTTAGTTCTTCCCCCATCCTCTGTTTAGACTGTATCCATCCTTCTTGTCAGCTCAGTAATTCACTTGATATGTAGCAGTACAGCACCACATAGTCAGCTAAGTTTAACTTCATGTCATGACAGTCAAGGAAAACATGCTGACCAAAAGCTTTTAATGCATTTCAGCTAATGAGAATATGTTCTGTATTGAAATAGATTGATTCATTTGATGTTAATTACAAAAGTAATTAAAATCCATATATTGAATTTCTGCTACAGTGTACAGGATGTAGTTAAGATTCTTCACTCATAAATTAAAAACTGAAATGTAAAATCTTTTATTATTATAGATTTTACAGAAAGAACTAGCAGAAGCAAGAGCAGAACACTGCAGTACATTCATTAATAAAAGCTAACCACCCAGGAAATAGAAATAAGAGGCTGTTCCAAACTGTCTTTGGACAGACTATTCATTTTGCTACACTTATGATCTGAACTTTCACTATCCTCAGATGCTGATAATGTGCTGAGTGTTACAGATTTCTTTTGTGCCTTGCTTATTTTTGGTTCTATGCTCCTTGTACAAACCTGTACCAGGGCAAGTTCATGTTATATTAATTAAAAAGAATTTAGCTGGATCAATTTTTCAGTGAAATACTAGATGTAGTTTAGCATGAAAGGGATCAGAGTTTGGGTTTCCCAGGCCAAATAAGATGTTCCTGATTTTTCTACCTCTTGGTATCAGTATTTTGTATAAAATCGTTGTACAGTATGCTACCCCTCCTTTGAGAAGAGAAATACAAGATATTGGAACTGTGCTGCATTCTCTACGGTAACTTGTATATTTATAACGAAGGAATACATTTATTTTGTGCTTTATTGTACAAGTAACAGAACAATGATAAAAAATAAGTGACTCTTCTAATTTGAATAAAGAAATCATACTAGTAGTTATTAAAGTGCAGAATCAACTTCAAAGTGTTATGCTACTAGATTAACTTCTAGGTTTTGAGTTCAGTTCAGTAAGTTGTAACTGAAGCCATGAGAAATTTATAAGTGTGTAGAGTATCTTTAGTTTCATAAAAACTAATTATCTATTTTCTGACTTCAACGTTTAGCAACTATTTTTAATTATACTACTGTCTGTTATGTTATGGTACTCGTGTTAGATAGATGGCTTCCAGAGATCAGGTTTTTTTTACTTCTCTAATAGTATACTGGAACTGAATACTCTGGAGCAGGAAAAATAGTTACTTGTTTCTTTTGCTGACCTCTCTTCAAATCTGTCTGTTGCTAGCAAGGACAAAGTATAGAATTCCTCATTGCCTATTGAAAAAAAATTACTGAATTACTTTCTCTTTATAGGAACTTATACGGCCCATTATTTCAGGTTAGTCTGGGCGGGGGGAGGGAGGCAGTGGTTTTTCTAAATGGAAGAGAAAATTATCTTAAAGAGCTTCACCTTCGAGAAGAGTCTATTGCTAATCTTTGTTCTCCTCTGGAAACTTCAAGTGTGTCTTTCCATCATTTTTTGCCATGCCCTCAAAATAAGATAATGCATATAATATGTAATTTGATTCATCTGTACTACTCAAGTAACTTTCATAGAAATCCAGGAATGCGTTCTATGGGTGACCCAGAGATGTCAGGTTGATGTTTGAACTAAGACGTGTATTTTGAGGGTTGGAATTTTTAGAGAATTGACACTTTGAAAAGTGTCATATTATCAGCAAGATTAGCTGTTTGGTGGGAGATAAGAAAATAAATGAGGAGAAATGAATAGCCTGTACTGTGACAAATGAGTTGCTGGAAGGAGGGCAGTTGAAGTACATGGCAGGTGTTTTACTGAGTCATTATATTAAACCCTTCTTTATATGTTTTATTCTGACTTGCAGGAGTTTTGTGTAGTGTTGAGCACTTGCATCGAGTTATCAAGCATTTTCATTTGCATTAGCTTTAAGAATTAGATTGTTTTATCACTCGTATTAGAATTTATTTGGCTATTTTAGCTTTTCTAAAGCATGACTGAAACAATAATGGAATTCCAGTCTGGTATAAAAAAGACTGTTATAAATATCTTAAGACAACTGCTATATTTATAACTCCAGTTATATTCCCAATAATTTGCCTGTGTATGACTGTTTCTCTGTAGTCAAGGTTTCTACCATAAACAAGACATTTAGAGTCACCAAGTAGAGGCTCACTTTTTAAATAATTCAATAAGCAACATTTATTGTGCAGTTACTTCAGTGGTTTCTAGTTTTGTATTTAAATACTGAGTGAGATTAATTAGTTGATATTACTACGGAAAACTTCCTCCCTCCCACAGATGTTGTGGGTTCCCAAAGCATCTGTAATGTAGCCAGTGCTGCTGGCAGACTGAAGACTTTCCAAGGGTCTTACTGTTAAAAATAAACAATAGAAGCCTGTATTAGATTCATAGCCTGCTCTGTTTCCAGGAGATTCCTTTCATCTTGGAATTTTCCATTACAAAGTCTTTATTTAAAAATAAGTTGTTTAAATTAACATTTTACTATGTGACTAGTGTTAGCATTTGTTCAATCCAAAGATCCTCTTAATACTAGTGATGCAGAGGATGTCATATAGGACAGAATCATAAGACTCAGTATACTGTTTCAAAGCACAGGATGCTTTAAAATCAGCAACAAAACATATTCACTTCATAGTGGCTATTGAAAATTCTATTGCAAGAAAAAAAAATGCAGGAAAATGAATGCCATAAACTGGGTGCTAGATTCAGTAAATTTTTTGATTCAGGCTTTCCACATTTAGTGTGCTCGTTTTTACTGTATGTTACACACTGTCATGCACATATGTATCCCTGGTAAATGTCTGTGTTAGTGCTGTGCTCATGAAAGACACGTAAGTGTTAACGTGGAGAGCTGATAAAAAATAAATTAACTTAATTCCACTTTAATATTCATCCTAGTGAAAAGATTGCATGCAAGAAGTTCTGAAACTACTCTGTTAATGGAGTGTCACATCCTAACCCACACTGTAGCCATCTGCCTCATCCACTGTGCCTCCATGATTTTCCCTTAGCCAGAGTGTACAGCTGGCAGACCAAGAGAATAATAAGTACTGAGATCATAAAGCAGGTTTCTTCAGCGGGGACCCTATATAAGGCATCTCTTTTCTTTCTATCAGACCTCAGAAAACTTGTAAAACCTTGGTGTACAATTCACGTTGTATCAATTCTGGTTAAAATTCACCACCTTGAGTTAGTGGATAGACTAACAGAAGCTGTAAAAATTGCAAAACGAACACAGGAAACAAGTAGAAGCTCAGAAAGTTCACATGTGAATTCATGATGTTCACATTTTTGTTGTTGTGGTTGTCTTCCTGAATTGGAAGTTTGTGAGTCAAAACAATAATTTAACTTTCAGAGAAGTTTGTGATAAACAGCACTAGAAACTCCTGTACTCAAGATAGTGATGCATTTTACAAGCATTAATACATTTTTTACAATTTTTTAGAACATTTTGCTCTGGAAAATATTAGCATGAGGGCGTGAGGGTAATCCTGTAACTGTGTTTAAAAGGTATATCAATTATGTTTTTATTTAAAAGCTAGGAGTCTGACTGTTTTCTGTGCCTAAGAAACAATTATTTGAGTATTTTTATTCAGCTTCCCCAGGGGGGTGGGGGGTGACTGATACTTGTCAATATAAGTAGACCCTTTAAACAACTGATCTACTCTAAGTTTTTACACAGAATGAAACTTCAAGCTAATGGAAAATTTGGCAGTCTTCAACATAACTGCGTTGAGTAGCAGTGATATAACTGGTACTTTGTTAAAGTGCAACTATTTAAAATTGAAAAATACAGTTATAAGATGGAAGAATTCAAACCAAGTTTTGTTGAAAGATAAACACAGTTTCAATAAAGTGCAAAATGAAAACTTGGAATTAAAAATTCCTCATGTCAAAAGTCAAAAAACCCCTGCTTTTTAACAAAGTTTCCCTGGCTAAGCTGTACATTTGAACAAATGCTAACACCAGTCACATAGTAAAATGTGACAGTAATCAGTAAAATCAAATTTGTGTAATATAAAGTATGATTACCAAAGAAAACATTCACGCAGCATACAAAACAAATATGAGTAATGCAAAGCTAAATGCTGAAAGATAGGAAATGCTGTGACTGAGCCTGGCTGTGTATATCTGTTGTTGGGTTTTGATTTGTTTGTTGTTTTTTTTTTTCATTGAATTACACTCACGTCTCTCTCTGCAGAAATTTCTTTTGCCAGCACATGAGATGTGCCTATCTCAGGGATAAATGTAGACTGTGCATATCATGAATCCTTTTAAAAACCTTTTTTTTTTTACAGAAACTAGAATACATTTAGAGGATGAGAAAGAATGGGGGATGGGGAGTGTGGAGTGGCAGGAAGATAAGGATGGCCTTTTGGCTCAGGTAGATAATTACTGCTCTCTCTTCAGGTTTCTGTCTTAGAGTTTTTATGTGATGATGGACAAATCTCTTCAAATGTGTTTTCATTAGTGATCATATGCTGCATCTTGCATCTGAGTTTATTCTGGCTTAGTGCTGTGGATTCGGTCCCCTCATCATATGTAAAGTTTGGAACAAAAAAACACTTTAAAATTTTTGTCAGCTTAACACAATTACACAGTAAAAGATTGAATTGTTTATGTGCTTGCTAAGTTGCAGTTGAAGAACTTGCTGGTGTATGAAAAAGCAATACACTTTCTCTGAAGAATGAGGGAATAGTGTTTTGTGGATGCAAAAGAGAAATTGACCATCTTATGAGATAAGGTAATAAATATTTGTGAAGATATGTTGGAAAGGCTTACATTCAGCCTTGGGGATTTTAGGAGCCTTTTTGCCTTCAGAAAAGAGCCTTGAGAAAAATATAGTCCCAAACTTTTCTTATGCTCCTTCTTCAGAGAACCAGTCTTTTTCCTTCCAAGGATTGCTGTCCATCTCACTCGAGTCAGATGACCTTGCCTTGCATCTTGCCTGGATGCCGACACAGAAGGTGCAACCTTCCTGCGTCATGGACAGTTGATCTAACTTTCCCAGTTCCAGAGTAGGCAATAGAAGGAAATTTCCTGGAAAATACTGACTTTCTGCCTCTAGCCAGGAAATGAAATAATTTCAGACAATCTAATTAGCAAAGGGAATTACAAGTGATCAGAATCAACAGAATGTGATAAAACGTCTTTTGATATTTTTGTTGTTGATGTCTTCCAAGTCATTACAGTTAGGACATGAAGATGCTGTTTTCTGAAATGTACACAGGTATTCAAAGATAGAAAGCAGTTTCTGCTTGATAAAAGGATTGACATCTTTCAGTCGGACATAAGCAATTTTCAAAGTGAGGAAAATCGGTTTGTTATGTTACAGTGTCAAATTAGTGTGTTTTCCTTATCTCCTTTAAGAGGACTAGACCTGGTAGTTCTGCTGGAACTTAGAAAAGAAGAAAAATCAACCTTGTGCAGAGACCAGGCATGAAAAATTCTAGCCAAATTATTATTTTGCGAACTTGAATTATAGATGTTACCAACATCCAAACCAGCAAAAGTATAAGTGGCCAGCATTTTGCATCTAAAATTTCTACAGACCTACCAAAATATCTGACACAAATGAGCAAATCTTATTTTGTTTCCATACATAGTAGCAGCTCAAAAACTATCACTGCACTGAAACTGCTGTATTAATTATTGTACTTCTCAGTGTCATTAAAGAGGAACGAAAATTTCAATTTTATTGTAGTTAATTGATTTTGATTCTTAGATGATCCCTTCTGGGGCAGACATACTGGTTTAACTTGTGTCTCAACTCTTGCTTTTATTGGGAAGATAGAGGACAGTATCCTCCAAATGGTTAATGTGGAGGCATGACAAATTAAAACAGTTAAGCTAAGCTGCTTAAAAATATAATTATGCATCCTTTTTACCCCAAAACAGCATATTGCAGATGGAAATGTCTGGTTCTGAGGACATTTCTGTATAAGACCAAGGTGAAGCCAGAGTAATTAGTGTTCTGTGTATGTATTATCTAAATACTTTTTTTTTTTTTTTTAATCTGTTATTATAAACTGCTTTATGCCTCTGTCAGAGAGGGAGGGAAATGGAGTCTTCAATCCCTTCAGAACATCTGTACAAGAAATATCTAATAGGAAGCATTGCTTGTGCATTTTTATTGTCTTATTGTACTTTGCCTTTCAAAGAAACTGTCATCTTACCAGAAGTTTAATGATTTGAAAAAAGTGTGAAAAATAGTTTTAATTAGTTTTTCATTTCATTACTGCAGTTGATTAAGATAAAATATAAGCTGATAATGTAGGAAAATTGTCCTGAAACATTTTTAACAGAGCGTACATGTCACTTTTAGAATGAAGAAATCTGGAAAAATAGTTTTTGCTAGGGTTCAGACTTCAAAGTAGCTCTCCTGCTTTATTTTCTTTTATACAGCTTTACTGTATTTTGTTATTCTTGTAATTCTACTGTTGCATTTTTAGATTTTCCCCCTAAATTCTAGGTTCAAGGATTCTATGATACTATGATTCTCTATTTTGTGTCTATTCCCTGTTGCTATCTACTTCGTTAAAGGACTAGTAAGTGATTTGTATCTGGGATTTAGCCTTTTTACTCAGAAAGGTCACAGGTACTTCAGGAGTTTCAGTGGGAGTTACAAAGCACAGCGTGTTGTAACAGGGAGAATAACATGTTGACTGTCATACAAAGAAAGAAAAACTGATGAATTCAGCCTTCTTGCCACTGAAGGAAGTGTTTGAGTGGTGTGCATAAAAAAAACTCAACCTTTTTTATAATCACACTACCTAATTTCTTGATCCAGATTTAACATTGATGTGCTTTCTGTATTTGGTACCCTTGAATTTAGTATATACATCTCTGTTAGCAGTCAAGTTTGAGTCAGCTGAGCTGTTTGCCCTTTGATTCCATTAGCCTGTCCACAACAGCAGTAGTAGCCATCCTTAACCCTGAGCAAATGCTGACTTCTTTTGTATTGGTTTCATTTTATAATTTGTAGTATTTGCTGGCTTCAAGCTGATAATGCCATGGCTCTTCGCACGGACAGACACACAGATTTCTGCATGCAGAGACAAATTCTGTGCTAGTTTCAGAACATATAATTTACTTGCTGAAATGTTCTTGGAAAACCCATTCAGATCCTCTGGTGTTCAGAATTACCTTTGGAACTATTATTCGTTTATTCCATGGAGAAATGCTGGTATTACAAGTTTAAAAAATACAAATCCTTCAGAGTTGTGAAACTTGCAGTTGACTGGTCAGTGTATTACTTGAGCATTTCCAGAATGCAGATTCAAATATTATACTCCAACATAGAAATTTCCTGACATTACAAAGTAGGATGTGAATCTGTTAAGCTCCCAGGGACTTCTGTAATGAAGTTTTCCCCACCCATACCACAGTGTGAGTTACAGACTGAGCACAAAGGAGCTGAGACTTTGTAATTTCAGAGGAACTATTTATGTTGCTGAGAAGCGGGAATATTGTCAAGAACAGATACAATTTAGGTGACAATTTCAACTATTGTTAATACACCATTAGGACCCTAATATAGAGATTTTACAGCAGAACAAAATTATTCGTGACTCTAATATTCATTTTATGGATATAATATGTGATCAATGTACGAGTTAGATTAATATGTAGTTGCAGTTGGTACAAGACTGTAGAAAATGATTATTTCATTGAATCAACTAACTTTGTACTCTGAAAATGTCTCTCTTGTCCCTTGGTTTGTAAAGCACCACGTATGATTTATGGAATACATAAATTGCATAGTAATTATTCTTACATCATTTATCATAGGTAAATATGACTATATTCCAAGACCGACAGAGCAATTTGTGGATAGGTAAATTTGAGTTTGGATTTATTAATTATATATCATGTAATACTAATAACAAGATGTAGATTATTTTTAGAAATGTAATGTTCCTCATTATTAAAGGATTGCTCATCTTCCATTTGGTCCAAAACTATTATATGTTTAGGAGGTTATTAGAATTCATGAGTTACCTCATTGCAGAAGGATGCCACAGGAACTCTGAATTCGTACGTGATTCTGCATTCAGTAGAATAGAAAGGAAATTCACTAGCTTGTGGTTGTGAAGGCCAGGGATATAGTCTAAAGATTCAAGTTACTGCAATTTTGTGGGAGACACTTACGTTACAATGTCATCAGTGCTGCAGGAAATACAGAGGATTAATTATTTATTCATGTTTTGCGTTATTGGGAAAATGGATGAGATAAAAAAAATGAGTGCTCAAGAAAATAAGCACCTAAAAAGTATTTTTATTTTCTAAGCCATCAATGAGCCTAAAATAACGAAGAAAATACTGTAATTTTAGCAATGGCTAATCATTTAAGTTGGTTTTTTTTTTTCCCCTGGAAGGATGCACTTCAGCATTTTATGTAGGTGAGTTTATGGGCGAAGCTTGCTCTCACTTCCTATTTCTTAATATCTTTTTCAGGTGATATGTACCATTGGCAGATACTTTACATATTTGTTGGGTAATACTGAGTGTGTCTCTGTAATAATTTTCTCAATCCAAATAATTTTTGCTGTGTATTTTTCTGCATTAGATATCTGTATGTAGAAAGATACGTAGTGTTATATACATGTAACTGGCTTTAAGTTTTATACGTGCTGTAGCTTAATATAAGCAAATGTCCTTGCACTTTTTCATTTTACAGAACTTACTTCACAGTTAAATTTTCTGTCAGCTTGTAATTCAAACTGCTTTTTGAATCAGTTATTTATTTTAGAGATTCTTTCTTCACGCTTACAGACATGAGTGAAGTACAACTTTCAGATATTGGCAGCAAGCAAAACTGAAAATACTGCTGCTTTTAACAGCTGTGATCACTGACGTATAAATACAGTCTTTCAACCTGTGTAGGACAGATAGCACTTGAGAGGCGATCTGTCTCAACTGAGAGTGTTCCGGCAGAAAAACATGAGCGATCTGTGCTTTGTAGAGGGAACGGTGGCCGCCCAGCCTGCGCGGGCTACCCGGGGGATCCCGCGCGTGGTGCTGAAGGACAGCTCCGGGCACCCGGGGTACGGCCGGCTCCTCCACTGGGGTCGGGGCGAGGGGCGAGGGTCAGTGCGATACTTCAGTTAGAAAATAGTAGTAATGCGACTCTTTCATCTTCAATATCCGTGTTTGTTTGCAAATTAAACCGTATTTTACTGATTTTGTTAAAATTGCCTATTATGGTAGGAAAGAAATATAATCCTCCTATTGTGTCCCCTGTATAGAAACAATTTTCGTATCTGTAGAGCTAAACATAAGCAAAGAACTTGTAAGGAATACCAATAAGAACTTTGGAACAAACTTAAAATACTTACATTGAAATACAGCTACTATTCAGTTGTTTCATTAATCTTAATGTATCGTGCATGGCACTGAAGTAATAACCAACAGCAAGAGAGAGAAAACTGATTTTTACGCTACATAAAAAAAAAAAAAGAGAGAGAGAGCTGTAGGAGAACAAAATATATTTGGACTATCCTGAAGTTAAATTATGAATGCATGTTATTCTAGTACTTTTGAAAGAGTTCCAAATGAAAATAGATGCACAGACACAACATCAATAGCTAGTGTAACATAAATGATGTTACCATGCCAGTGATTAGAAATAGGATAATTTTTTTGCTTACTTTATTTAAATAATTGCTAAAACTGGTAAAATAAATAGAAATGTGGGTGAAAGATTAATATCATACTCTTAGTTACCCTCCTATAGAGATTTATATTCATTTACTTATCTGTTATGTTGTAACGAGATTTAAATTGACAATATAACTTAATAATTTATCAATTTTAGCCTGCACAAGACATATCTGCATTTAAATAAATGTGTCAATATTCCCAGAAAGACAAGTAAAGAAAAAGAAAAAAAATAGGTATTTTATTGGAAGGGTTAAGTGCAAAACAGTATCTGTAAATTCTTGCAGGTCTTCTGCTTCTCTGTGCTTTATAAATTAGACCCTGAGCATAGTGATTAAAGTAAAAGATGTTGTTAAAGATGAGCTAGGAGCTATGCCTCCAAGTGATAGCCAGTAATGGAATGGAAAAATATTGTTTTCTAAAGGTATTCAATTAAACGGTATAAGAAGGCTGAGTATTAAATGTCTGATATTTTGATAGCGTTTCAATTAATGTCAAGTAATAAACTAGACCAGGGATTAGGTGAACGAGAAGGAAGGTTAATCATTTTCCCTGTTTGCTCAGTTACAACGACTTAGAATACTGAACAACTTGGGCAACTTTCTAGTAAACCAGAGACTTTTATTTTTTCCTAGAAGTACACCAGCAAATAATTCTTAGGAAAGTGAAGTTGGTATTTTATGGTAAAAACAAACACAAATATCTGAATTCCAAACACTTCGCCTTCTTCTTAAGATGAATCTTTTAGTTCCTCTATCTGTCCCAAACAATGAAAATTGAAATGTATATACATCTCTGAAAAAGTGATTTATCTGTTAGTCAGAAAGTATTCTTACCCCTTGAATTAGAAAACTATTAGATCAAAAATTGGATTTTTTAAAAATTATACTATCAACTTCTATTTCTCAGTTGATGGACATCACTGTCCCCTAAACTATTATCAATAACTAATGTGAAATTAGAGTGTTGCAGTTTGATTATTAAGTATTTTTGAAATGTGCAGATGGCATGATAATATGATAGTATTAGTGTTTACTATATCCATAAATACTTGAAATTAGCACAACAAAGTCAATAGTATGATAAGCAGTTATTTCTTTAATTGCAGGGGAGGTTCTGTAATTCATTCATTTTTATTGTAAATTATACATTCTATAAAAGCAGTATTTCAATATACTGTGTGTCAATATGGATAGTGTTAAATGTCAACAGATGCTCCCAACAGAAATATTTTCAATTTCTTCCCTCTCTTCTAGTGAAATATTGTCAAGTTAAATAAGTGACAAAAGACGGGGAAAAAATGCTATATTCAGCTTTGAATAGAAGATACCACAGGCATCACAGAAGTGGTCATTAAAATCCGGTGTGGAAAGGAATTACCCAGGCCTAGTCAACGTATGGTCTAAGCTGCTAGCTTAGATAATGTGTAAATATGAATTTATTGCATTCTATGAACAACAACAAAAACATCACAATTTAGTGTCCTATACAACTTCAAGAGACAGCAGTGTATTCAGCAAGCATCTGCACTGTTTTAGGGGCATCATTTATTTAATATAAATTTAAGACAAGGATATTTATGTTCCTCAAGAAAATTAGACTGTAATAGCTTGATTTCATGACAGAAAAAGTTTTATGTTGTCATGGTATATGTATGGGACTTTGTTTCTTTCTGTAATAATCCCATCTTGCTTGATAACTTTCCACTTACTGTCCAGTTTGAGGAGAGCTAGACATCAACAGGATCTCAAGTTTCTAAGATTTTTTCAAAAAGCAACTTGAGAGGGAAAAGAAACACAACACACAGTGAATGAAAGACCAAGACAGGAACTCTACAGTTATCTACTGATTAGCCATGCATCCTTCACGTAATTCAGTGCCTGTTGCTAGTCTCTCTAGACAGTGTTAAAAAAAAAAATGAAGGAAAGAATTCCATGGCTGGGTAGGGACCTGGAAAATATTTTATGGGAAAAAGGCTTACAGGAAGTTTTGAAGAAAAAGGGATTACTGTGCTACTAAGGTAAGGAAACTAACAAAACAACAACAAAAAGTCTAAGCCTGATTACTATTATTCCTGACTCTGAAGAAACAAGCTGTTAATTACTTACTGTCTTGACTGATAGGATGTGTACTGTGGAATATGTGCTTCTATGGAAACAAACTGGATTGGCAGATATTCATTGCTTATGAATTTACACTGCTTGAGATTAAAGATTCTCTATATCTTTGGAACTGTAGAAGAGTTCTTCTTGTGGTGGCTCCAGAAAGGTCATTTAATTCATGTTTCATGAGCATGCATTTGATAGTGTTATTTTAGTGAAGTGTAACTACCTTGATTGAAAGCTATCTGTTTTAGAGCTGAGAAAACAAACCACAGTGTTAGTATTTTTCAGATGTGTGATGTAGAACATATATGTCTAACCAGAAACTTTAATGTTTTTGTTGCCCTCTTTTCTTTGCTTTAATGAATTTTTTTTTTTTAATGTTTTGTTACTTACATATATTAACTACGTATTTTATATTTGGCCCAAGACAATTCCTTTTCACTCAACATGGCCCGGGCAAGCCAAAAGGCTGTAGACTCCTTTATTTATACTGTAAATTTCACTAATGTTTGATGATAATGAATAGTTTTATATTCAAATGAAGTAGACAAGAGATTCATGAGAGATGTGCCTCTTAAGGAAAGTAGGTTACACCATCAGGAGCTTGTAGGGCAGTAGTTAAGTGTTTGGTTCGTGTCTCACCAATTCTTATATTTTTTGTACCATCTAGTAATGGAAGATAACAGTATTTAAGTCTCCAGATTTTACAGTGTACTGTGCCCCTGGAATGCTGTTTTCAAACAGTATCAGAAATGCTTCTGATTGAAGCACTTCTAAGAACTCTTATGGGTCCAAATCTAGTGGATTTTTTTTTTTTTTTTTTAAAGCAAGTTTAGTACTTTGCAAAAGAATTGTGTGAATGGTTTGAACTACTGATTAAGCAAGACTCGTGAGAAAATTTGGCAGTCAAGATTAAAGACCTTGATGATGTTACTGTCATTTGTGTATCATCATGTGAGTCCTGTAACTCCTTACCAGTTTTCAGGAATAAATCTATTTTTTATTTTGAAAAATTAAAATATTTTAATGTGCTTTTTACTTGATTTTACATTAAAGTGAAAAGAAGTAGTTTGCTTATAGATCTTTTTCCTTAATACTTACATATTTGTGGAAGGTAGTCTTTTTGTGAATCTTTTCTTTCTGAAAGACTGAACAGCACAGTCAAAATTCCTTCCTAAGGAGACCAGATATGTGTATGGGGAGGAGGAGCATGTATCAATTTCTAAATACATATTCTTCCATTTTTGCTATGCAAAACTACAAGCCATTCACTAGCGGTGCAGTGGAATGGGAGAGAAGAAGAGATAATGTATTCTAAGCTCTGTGTGCCTCATGTGGTCCACTAAAATGTGTTGAGTACTGCAAAGCAAAAAAGCACATTGTTCAATGCAAAGGCTCTAGTTGTTTTTCTAAATCAGAAATTAACAAAGGCAGATCTCAAGTCTTTAGAAAGGACTGATTGATGCTTTAGCAGGGTTCAGATCTACCACATCACAGGATGTCAGCTCCTTTCATGCAGAAGCCTTCATTTCTCCCTGGCAAGACTTTCTGTCTTTCTGGAACATGTTCTGGCATAATGAACCCTTCTATTTCTTTGTTTTTTAAGGTGATGGGGGCCATTTTTAAGGATCAGGGCCATTACTTCTGCTGGAAAGATAACCCACTGGGCGGGACAGCAAAACAAAACAAGGAAATTCAACATTTGAATCCAAAATGCAGAATTACTGAAGAAGCAGATCCTACAGCCAGTATGTTGCCAGTAGGTCTACTATTCAGCAATACAAGTTCAAGGAATATTGCACATACTGGACTGATTTAACAACTGCTACTAAACTGAGTCAGGCTGCAGCTCCCACTTCTGTGTCCCTGCAGAGTGATAGCTAATGTAGTACTGTCATGAGAGCTAGGGCATCACCTGGCCGTAGCATAGTGTTAGAACTGTGCGTTAGTATGTCCTGTGCATGTTTTAGACTGTTCACATGAGTATGTTTCAAAATACTTTATCCAGCTTCTGTGTGCAGGACCAGGAAAAAAAATAATCATAGAAACACTCAAATGTAATATGATATCTAAAGAAAAATAAACAAAATTGAATCAGGAATTCTTCTGTCAGTCAATAGAAATTCTGTTGGGTTATTAGCTCTTTAGCTCACCTTTACTTTGCCTTCATGCTGCAATTTTCATGCTTACTGTTAAAAAGTGAGAGAGTGTAAACATACAAAATCCTGCATGTTGTGTTATCTCTTCTTTCCTTGAAGTATGAAATTACATAAGATTTTATCTTCACATCTAGAAAGTCTTAAGCCTTTTGTGCCTATAAGATACACGTATTAACCAACATATATACTCTTGGCCCATTCATTCTCTTTGGCACTAAAATTGTTGCTTTCTGTATTCTGGGGATACAAGCAGGAAGGTTACACATGACTTTTCAGTGTTTCCTGTGTCACTCTGATAAGCTATTGGGAAAGCATTCATTTCCTTTTTTTTTTTTTTTTCTTGAAGCTCAGATTGCAATACTGGAAACATATATCCTGAGGAGTACCCAAATTAACCTTATATTTGTGAATCAAAAAAAAGAAATTACCTAAACTTACAATTAATTTTTTAATTAAAATAAAAAACTTCTGAAAGCACTGCTGCACAAACAAATTAACATGTTTGTTTTTACTTTGTAAATGTAGTACATTTACTCCTAAAATGCAAGGCAGACGGATGGGGACTTCAGGGAGAATCACTAAGAGCACAAGTGTGAGCGGAGAGATGTATAAGCTGGAGCACAATGATGGGAGTCAGTCGGACACGGCTGTCGGCATGGTTGGAACAGGTGGGAAGAAAAGGCGTTCCAGTCTTAGTGCCAAAGTGGTTGCCATAGTGTCTCGAAGGAGCAGAAGCACATCTCAACTTAGCCAAACAGGTGAGTAAGACGCATGCTATTTGGAAGCAGGACTCTCACCAGATGTGGTTTACCGTTCTTTCATCTGTGGCATTTATGTTCCATGTATTTGGGTATAGTCTACTTAGGAGAAAGGCTTTTCCAACTGTGAAAAAATTTCTGATATGTTAATGTTCTTTGATCATTAGGCAACTACAAGAAACCAAATACAAATGCCTTTTAGCTATGCACTGTAACAACTTTCTGTCCTGATCAACAAAAAGTGTTTTCATCTCTTAGAAGCCTTGTTTACAGGTAGGCAAATAAATGCAAAGAGTTATCTGTGGGTATAAGTAGTGCATAATCATTTGACAAGGGGCAACCTTTTATGTATGGAATTTTTTCATAGTGGAAGCTCTGACTGCAAATGAGGGAATTGAAATCTAAGCAAGTGAATATCAATGATGTAAGTTGTATAGCAGTTTGTACCTTTGGTGCCAAAAAATGTGATTTTAAAAGCTATCTTTGATTTGTTAGTCACGAGTAAATCCAATAATTTCTCTTTAAAAATAACACTGGCAAAATAGGGTCAGTGAATTCAGCTAAATTAGGCTAGAGAATGATGCTTCCTTAGGAACATAAGACTTCCAACTCTTCAGTGCTACTTCAGAGATCTTAAAAGCATAATATCTGCATTGCCTGAAGGAAAAAATAGTTCATTCAGAAAGATAAAAAATGGAGAAAAACAAACAAACAAACATGTTTTAAAGTCCCTTTCCTTCTCCTATTGAATTCTGATGAAGACTTTTGCTCTTGTCTTCAGTGTGAGCAGGAGCTGACCCTAAGGGTTCTTTCTTACTGAAAGAAAGTGAAGGGAGAAAAGGAAAGAAAGAAAAAAAAAATCTTCAGCCTAGCATTGAATTTAGAATTTAAATATGCAGCATCTCACCTCTTCTCTTACATAGTCAGGATAATCTAGACTAAGGTAAGTAGTATCTCCGTTTTTCCTTTTTTTTTTCTTTTATGGACAGATGAGCAGTATAAGTGTTACAAAATGTAAAGCTTAGTCAGCTTCAGTGAAAAGATTTCAATATTTTTCTGCAGTACTCATTTAGGAGTTGTAAGCCATAAAGCATATAATCATGCTGTTGAACTAAATAATAGCTCTAGCAGGTATATTTGAAGCCCAGAATGTTAATGCTGTGTTGCTCAAAAGTGCTGTAAGATTATTAGCGCTTGAATCTGAGCCTTGAATACAGATATCTGTATAAGGTAAGCTGTTATTTTAGATGTATTAGTAAAAATTGCATCCAGTTAGATTATAAAAGGTGATAAGGTGTTAAGAGAGGATTCAGATTGTCACTTCACTCCCCTTTTTAGAGAACAAAATATTTTAACTATTTTACAGGGTATTTCTGTAATTTGATCTGGCATTCCTCTCTAACTCCTAAATGTCTTTGAAACAGGAATTGCTGTACTAGAGCGTATCTTTGCAGCATCTTATCCAAAAGTCCAGCAGCAGTCAGGAGCCAGGTTGTATGATTAAGAGGAAGGTACAGGGAGCTGCTAAATTAGGGATGATTTGCCTTGCTTGAACTTCTTAATGGGGTTAAATATTAACTTAAAAACTAAAAAATGACTTTTGAACACTTTTTAACATCATTTAGTTAAAGCTCAGATGTTCCCATTCTCCCCATGTAGTTGCGATAACTCTTCAAATGTTGGTTGATGTAAATAGAAAGTTTGTAAGGAGTGGGGCACCTGACATAATGAAATGCAAGCACCAAACTGTGAACCCCAATTATGTGTTATTCTAGATGGTAAAATTGAGTTGAGAATGAAATTTACTATTCCCTTACAGTGGCTTACATAAACAGTATTATCTCTGGTATAATATGAGCAAATAAAATGTGGTGTGTTTTATTAACCAGAATTTTTTTTAAAATTTTAATTATGTCAGAAATCAGTGAGATTAATCAGTACGTATTTTTGTAAGAATATACGCAGGAAACTTGATAGGTTTTCCAAAGAAAATCCATTATTGGAGAGTAAATATTTATGCATAAATCTGGGACACACTTCCTTCTTTTTGTGTACAAGAGTAGAGGAGGAATCTAAAAATGAGTAATTAATTTAAATATATTGCACCTAACTAAATCTATGTTTCTGCCACTCTCAGTAAAAAAAAAAAAAAAATCTGTTTTGGTGATGCAGCATAAACTAGATCTTTAAAAATGGTTGTGTGATAACTCAAACTAACTGATTAGAAAAAAAATAACAAAAGATTGGGTATTTATTGAAAATCCGAGTTTCCAAATTTCTGGGGAACACGTATATCAAAACTTCCCTTTTAATACTGTCACCAAAGCTAGTAAAATCAACTTCCATCTTGATTTTGCATTTGAAGAAATGGTCAGTAAGGGCTGAAATCCATTTTATTTTATTTTTGTACATAATTCTTGTTTTTAGCATACTGTGTGGGTTTAATCTTATACAAATGTAGAGGTGTGTGTGAAACTGCTACTAGGTAGCATTTATTTCTAAGAGTCAATTTTCTTTTCAAAGAAAAAGGAGGAGTGCTGGTTTGTGTGTGTGAGCCTGTGCATGCATGCGTGAACCTTTTTGCATTTATGGGGCAGATTTACTTGCATTTTAGATTCAGGACCAATAGCAAAATTTTTTGTGCACCCTTATTGGCCACTGCTGTTGGAAAATATTTTTTTCTGAATTTGAGCCTTACTCAAGATTGTCGGTGATAGGATTACATTTCATTCTTAAGTAACTCTGCAAAGAAAAGTACCTTTCAGTTATGCACCTACCTTTCCAGTTATGTTTCAGATTTTGTAATACTCTTTGTTCACTGAAATAAGGAAATCCTTACTTAGTATGATTTGTTTGTTGTGTCTACAAACTGGGTAGATTTTACAATTTAGAGAAGAATGCTTGTAATCTGCAGGCAGAATTTCTGATGACAAACCAGTTTTTCTTATAAATGAAGAGAAAAGAAGGAACCCACACTGAAGACCTGTAAGCATAAAAACAACTCCAGATACGTTTTGTGCAATTTTTTTTTAATTCAACTTGCATAATTTTCTCATAGTTTCCTGGCCAATGAGTAACTTAGGTTGACATTGTTAATACAGCATTTTGATTTGCTGTTCTTCATTTGTTTTGAAATAGAAACTGCAACCTAATGAAGTAGAAGTTTTACTGCAGAATTTATACCACAAATAGAGACTTAATAATGCACTTCTGGGTGGGTGGAAGCAATGGTAGAGGCATCACCTGTGAAAAAAAAGAAAAGATCAATTGCTTGTAAACAGAAATATTCCCATCTGTGCCAAATCTCCTAGTATGTGCAGAGGAATACCTTAGAAAAAGTGAAAAGATCCCTCCCTCCCTTTTGCTTTGTAACCTTGTTAACAGTGTGCTGTCAGAAGCACACTTTTTCTTGTTCTTCTAAAGTCCATAAAGTGTTTTGCAAATGTTCTGCCATCGTATCTTCACCATCTTGCTACCAGTGATTGGGTAGTATCGCATCTCTGTGACGTGTTCACTCTGATACAATTGCCTGCTGGGCTCTCACATTTCTAAGGCAAATGGACAGGTGAGCTGTCTGTGTTTTCATTTTTTTTAATTATGGACTTGAAGGATTTTCATTCTTTAGTCGCCTCTAATGGAGACCAATTTTTCTGTTAAAAGCAATGAGAGTAAGAGTTTAAAGGAATTACAAAATAATTTGGAAGTGTTTACTTAATTAAGATTTACGGAACATGATAGCTAGTACAGGTAGAAAGACTTAAAATGCCAGCTCTAAGATAAGTATGAACGAAACCACCGATGTTGTGAGTGGTAATGGTTTTGAGACATGGTGCTCAACACCACTCGTCTCAGTATTCTGGCTGTTTTTCCACTGTCATTGCTTGCGAAGCATTAGTGATCATACATAAGACACAAGTGAGAGTTTACCTAGGGAATTGTGTATATTCTCCATAACTGCTTTGAAATAGTGGCAGATGAGGAAACTAAGGAGATTGGAAGAATGAAGAGCATGTCCAGTTTCATGTTTCACTGATTGTGCTGTTTTTTTTCTAAATGGAAATACCTTGCCATGTTTATAGTATGAACTGTAATGAAGTATTTCTACCTAAGAACTGGAGTTGTTTGCTGTCCGTCTTTTGTTAGGGAAGTTTAACTTCAGCGAACAGAAATAAAGCCAAGGGCATTGACTTTTTGGATAGAGTTATAGAGTTTCTTGGTTTTGTTGGGTATCAGTGTATCCTCCAGTGATGCAGAACGCGACAGTTCAGTGGAGGTATTTTAACAACACTGGGCTGCCCTTAGCAGCTGGACTGTTAGGAAGCACCACTACACTGTGATAAAAACAAGACTGCCTGGATAGCATGAAAATTAATTAAAAAAAAAAATCTTCCAAGTTCCGAGCTACATAATTTCAGAGTAGATACTGCTAGAAAAAAAATCTGTTTTTAATTTGATAATGCAAGCAGAGATAATAATTTGTTGTAGCTTTATGACACAAAAGGGGATTTCATACATGTCAGTGTAGTAGTTAGTACAGATAAAGCAGATAAAAAATCGAGAATAAAATGTACTGAATGGTGGAGACTTTTAAGAGAAGGGAGGTTGGTTTTTTTCTATCTCAGAAAAGCCATTCCTTCCTTTCATAAAGAAGGGAGCTCAGGAAAATAATATTGATATTTTTTACGAGGTCTTAACAAACTTTACTTCTAGTGGTCTGTGGGTTTTTTTTTTCAAATTATTTTAATATATTGATTGCCAAAAAAAGAAATGACAATGCATTTCTGAGCATGTTTCTTTAACTTTCAGCCTCTGAGTTTATTTTAATATTAGTCATTAAAAAATATACTTAGAAAATTATATTTGATGAGAAAGAATTTTTGGACGTTTGGACTAATTTTATCTAGACTGCAATATATCGTTCTTTTTATAAGAGTGGAACTTGGAGATTAGTAAGGAGTACTGGACATCAGGGAAGATGCTGGTTAAGAGGAAGGCATGAGCTAGTTTTCTTAAAATGCCAGTCAAAGAATGCTGCCTGGTTGAGTTTCTGAGACAAAAAAACACTGTCAGATTTTGTTAATATTTTAAAGAGAGATGATGCGTGCGCTGCTAGAATAAGCTGATGATACTAGTTTGGAAAGCATATCACTTCCAGGTGATAGAGAAGGATTGATGAACTCAAGGACCAGAGTAATGGAACTTGGGTAAAATGTGGTAATGCAGATTGCAAGATCATTCCTTTCAGAATGACTAATGAAGATTTCCAGATCCAGTCTGGGAGGTGTGTCATCTAGGAGGAATGTAGGTGGAAGAGATGGGTATAATAAAAATCACAGAATGAATATACAGTTTATAAAGTCTGGCCAAGTAAAAGGAAAATTCTTTCCTCGGTGTATCAGGGAAGGTTTTTCCTTGAGCAGCTAAGAAAATGCGAAGATAATTGAAAGGGGCACAACTGACAGCTCATCTGGAATACTGGTGACTCAACCTTCAGGAAAATGAATGCTGGATGTTTATGGGAATAGAAACCCTGAAGAATGATTTATTTCCTGATTTGATCAGCCTATAAATATGAAGGTTGAACAGGGATATGATTGTTGTGTAAAAATGCAATGGGAGTAGACATCAAAAAAGCAAAAATGTTTTTGAAGCTAAAGGACAATGCTATGAGGAACTGTGGCATAAGAACAATTGGGTATAAATTAGTAATTAGTAAAGTTTGTCTAGAAATCACAATGAAATTTTTGAGTGTCAAAACAGGAGAAAGTTATCTTAAACCTCTCAAGGAATGTAACATACTAGAGATCAAACAGCCTGTTTCTGTTGTCTAACATAATCTTGTCACCATTTTCGTAGGATTTCCTTTCTGATGCTCTTTTTTTTTTTTTTTTTTTTTTATTGCTGGTTTGTAGTTTGTTTATTTTGTTTATTTGTTTCCTATTTCCTGTTCAGTCAAACAAAATGCTACAAGATCTTAAATTTTTTAACTGTAGATTCAGAAAATTATCTTAGGTATTAGAATTAACAAAAGTCTTACAGTTGTGCAGTTGCCCTACAGGCTTAGTTTATCCTTCTGTAATTCACTTGTTTCTTTGCAGTGTAGAAGAACGTTTCCAAAGTATTTGTTTCCACTGGGTGTTCAACTCTGCAAAAATATGTGGCATTTATGTAGCTTCTTTTCCTACAGATACCTGCATTTTGTTATCATGTCTGCACACTTTGCAGATCTTTAACATTAGACTGCATACCCTTGAGAAACAACCTTCTGCAACTTAGTGGAACTGTTGTGGTCCTTTTTGCACCTCACTCATTCGCCTCATCTTGCTGCTCAACAAGAGTCTACAAGAGTCTTCCCTGTCTGGTTTGTTATTTTGCACAATGCAGTAAATTAGAGTTTGTGTAATCAATGTTCCATGAGAACTACAACTCAGTTACACAAAAAGAAGAATGAAGAGAAATTGACATGAAGAAAGATTTTTTTTTTCAAGCAATCTAAAAAAAAATGTTTGTAGTGCAGCAGCCAGGACAGTAATAGTACCCTACAGACAGTGACAGGATCAGAGCTCTAAACCTTGCAACCAAAGCAAAGAATGCCCCATTGAAAGCAGCAAGAGCTCTTAATGCACCCACCTGTTGCTGCAGGAGGAGGAAAACAAAAAGATGAAAAATAATATTGGAAACAAAGGAAAAGGCCTGATTATTTTTGTAAGAGGAACTCTTTGTTCTGGTAATGATACTTAATTCTTTGAAACTATTGAGTGAATGTAAGCGTGCTCTCTTTTATTTACTGTTGCCGTCTAGCTGAGGAATCCAGTACCGTTAATAGAAACATAATTCAGTTCCAGTAACTCATCTTCCAGGAGATTTCCTAATAAGGGCTAGTATTTTCAAACAAAGTCCAACCGCTCTCTGAGTTGGTGTTACATGTAGTTCATGTAGTTCTTTTCCTTTTTCCTGAAATATAAATTTTGACTTGGACTCCTATTAGGTCACTGGTTGACTCAGGATCAAAAGTATTCTTTTGATTTTCTGTTTATTTGCACTTTGTCTCTACATTTTTGACAGAGATTTACTGCAGTAATTTATCTCCATTAACTGTACTTTGGACCATTTTCAGTATATAGGTAGCATGGGATTTAGAAGTATTTATTCCTTTCCAAAAGTACAGTATTAAAAGTACAATAGCAATGCCGAAGTACTATCAGTAGAAATTTTGAAATCTAGTCAGTGTATTACAGTATTTCTTACAAACCATTCATGGTTTTATTTTTCTCATGTAACTGAAAAATGTTTAATTTGCAAAAACTCTTTAAAAATATTTTAAAACTATTCTTTATTCTTCCCTGCAAACACACAACTGGAATTTTCTCTGCAGTCTTCTTTTACAATCATCTCTAGTGTTTTTCTTGTGGCTTGTAGCTTCAGTGCAGCTTCAGTCAAGGACAAAATAGGGCTTTGCATCTAAATATTGGCAGAACATCTTTCTTTGATTCCAGCACCGGATTTACAATATCAGCATCATATCTCTCAAGCTGCTAGGGGCAAGAAATTAGTTAATTCAGGATGCCTTAGAAAATATATATATATTTATTCTTAATCATTGATTTTGTTTGATGAAAAAATATTAGTGAGTTGAGTTTTTTAATAAAGTGCATTTAGCTGAATGCAAAGTATCATTGGATTCACAGACTTTGTTTTAATCTTTCTAGCACTTTTACAGGAATGTGAATGCGAGCTTTGAGGGATTTTTAGGGGATTTTTTGGCTGCTAATAGAAATGTAAAGCAGTAAACACTAACAAAAAATAAAGCATTAAAAGACGTTTGAAGGGATTTTCAAGGATAATATCACTTGCTGCTTTTACTGCAAAATCTGTGTAGATATCTGTAAGTTCTGCAGTACAGAGGAATCACAGATAATAACCTTAGATACACTGAATTTCAAATCACAAGGAATGAAATATGAACACATAAAGGATTTTTTGGCAGTATTTTTCAATTTTTTTATCAAGTTATTGTATTAGATGAAAATGACTTCTGGTATTAGAACTTATGTCCAGTTTGAAAGGGTACAATATAGTCTGTATATTTCCTTAACTAAGAATTCAGATGAATTAAGATTTACAAGACATTGCCAATATCACATAGAGCAGGTATTGATCCACAAGCCATTTTAGTGTTGCTGTATCTCCCATTTTTTTTTCCTGCTGAAACAAAAATTAGCTGAAAAATTTCAGCTAGAGAACTGTGCAGAGCACACTTGAGGTGCAGTGTTAAAAAGCAACTCCCTCCATTACTATTTGCAGACCATGAAGGAGTTCAAGTGTCTGAGACCCAGGTGACAGCAGCACTGCATGACAGGAAGGGACAGATGATGAACAAAGACAATTTCCTGCCTTGTTCCCACATGTGCATCAGTCGGTGGTAGTGAGTCTGTTAGCCAGGGCTATTGGCCAGTCCATTGTTGACTCAGTTTCCAAGAAGAGAAGGAGCAGCAGTGTAGTATAAACAGTGTGACAAAGGAATTTGAACTCTCTATAATATTTATTGCTACAATCCTCTGCATACTTTAGATGGCATATAAATTAAATTAATGTAAGTAATGACCACGTTGGCAAATCTTTAAATAGAACAAAGAGGAGGAGAAAATGAGCAAATCATACTACTTGCTAGTCCAGAGCTCATTTATGTGCACGTTGCTTTTTGCCAACCCATCTGATACACACAGAGAAGAGAAAGAAAAAAAAAAAGATAAAGGCATCCAATGAAACTGTGATTCTTCAGGAGGAAGCTTGGCTCTTCAGTAGTTTTGGCTGCCCTGCTTGCTGGAGAAAACTTGGTCATCATAGAATTGCTCAGGTTGGAAAAGGTCGTTGAGTCCAACCGCAACCTAACCACACTACCCTAACTAACAGCTAAATCTTGTCCCTGAATACCACATCTAGACAGTTTTTAAACACATCCAGGGATGGTGACTCAACCACCTCCTTGGGGAGCCTATTCCAGTGTTTAACAACCCTTTCTGTAAAAAAGTTTTTCCTGATATCCAACCTAAACTTACCCTGGTGCAATTTAAAACTATTTCCCTTCGTCCTGTCACTGGTGAGAAGAGACCAACCCCGCTCTCACTGTAAGCACCTTTCAGATATTGGAAGAAAGCAATAATGTCTCTCCTTAGCCTCCTTTTCCTCAGACTAAACAGCCCCAGTTCCTTCAGTCTCTCCTCAATAGGGCATATTATCCAAGCCCTTCACAAGCCTTGTTGCTCTTCTTTAGACCTGCTCCAACACCTCAATGTCCTTTCTGTACTGTGGTGCCCAAAACTGAACACAGTATTTGAGGTTAGGCCTCACCAGGGCTGAGTTCAGGGGCAGGATGACTTCCCTCGTCCTGCTCACCACACCATTCCTGATACAAGCCAGGATGCCATTGGCCTTTTTGGCCACTTGGATGCACTGCTCATATTCAGCTGACTGTCCATCAGTACACCAAGATCTCTTTCCATCAGGCAGCTTTCAATCCACTAGTCCTGAAGTCTGAGGGTTGCCTGGGGTTGTTGTGACCAAAATGCATGACCCTACACTTGGCCTTATTGAAAATCATACAGTTAACTTTAGCCCATCAATCCAGTCTATTCAGGTCCCCTCAGACAGATCAACACTCCCTCCCACGTTGGTGTCATCTGCAAAACTTACTGAGGGTACACTCAATTCCCTCATCAAGATTGTTCATAAAGATGTTAAATAGAAGAGGCCCCAGTACCAAGCCCCAGAGGACACCACTCGTGTCCGACCACCAACTGGCTTTAACTCCATTGACCACAACTCTTTGGCCTGACCATCCAGCCAGTGTTTCACCCAGCAGAACGTACGCCCATCCAAACCATGGGCAACCAGCTTCTCCACAAATGTTGTGGGGGACAGTGTCAAAGGCTTTACTGAAGTCCAAGTAGATCACGTAGACTCATCCACTAAGCAGGTTACCTTGTCAAAGAATGAAATCAGGTTTGTCAGACAGGATCTACCATTTGTAAACCCATGCTGACTGGGCCTGATCCCTTGGTTGACCTTTAACTGGTCTATGATGGCTCCCAAGACAATCTGTTCCATTATCTTCCCCAGCACCACAGTGAGACTGATAGGTCTGTAGCTACCAGGATCATCTTTCCAGCCGTTTTTGAAGATGGGCATTACATTTAACCAATCTCCAGTCCACTCGGACATCCCCAGTTAGCCAAGACTGACAAAGAATGATGGAGAGTGGCTTGGCAACCACATCTGCCAACTCCCTCCACACTCTAGCGTGCAATCCATCCGACCCCATGGAATTGTGAGCATTCAGCTTTCGGAGCAGGTCCAAGACCATCTCATTATGCAGGGCCCATTCTGTTCCCCATCACTATCTACTAGTGCAGGGGGCTGTGTTCCCAGTGTTGTAACCCAGGGAGTAACAAGTCTTACTATTAAAGACTGAGGCAAAGAAGGCATTAAGTACCTCAGCCTTATCCTGATCCTTGGTCACCAAGTTGCCCTCGGCATCCAACAAGGGATGGAGACTCTCTTTAGCCCTCTTCTTGCTGTTGATGTATTTATAGAAATATTTATTGTTGTCCTTTACATTAGTGGCCAAGTTCAGTTCTTGACCAGAAAAGATGGGCTTTTCTGATTTTCTTCCTGCACAACTTCACTGCATACCTGTAGTCATCATAAGTAGCTCACCCACTCTTCCATAGACCATAAACTTTCCTTTTGCTCTTGAGTTCCAGCCAAAGGTCTCTGTTCAGCCAGTCTGGCCTCCTTACCCGCCAGCTTGTCTCCTGTGATTTGGGGATAGTCAGCTCCTGGACCTTTAAAATTACTTTCTTAAAGTATTCCCACCTTTCCTGGGCTCCCACACTCTCCAAAGCTACCTCCCAAGTAACCCTCTTACCCATGGTCCTAAAGAGGTTAAAGTCTGCCCTCCAGAAGTCCAAGGTGGCAGTTCTGCTGACTCCCCTCCGTGATTCAACATGGATTGAGAAATCTAGCATCTCATGATCGCTTTGCCCCAGACGGCCTCCGACCTTTACATTCTCTGCTGAAAACAGCAGGTCCAGGATTTTGCTCCCCCTTGTTGGCTCCTTCACCAGCTGTGTCAGGAAGTTATCTCCGGTACACTCTGGAAACCTCAGAGACTGTTCCCTATCTGCTGTATTATAAATCCATCTAAAGACACTGATCATGAGTAGCAATATTTATGCTGGGAAATGACCAATCTCTGTGCAAACGGATGACTTCTATTATAATGTAACACATGATTTCTTTTTAAGGAAAATGACTGAGAATTCAACAGAGGATTATGTTTAAATATGCATTGTAACTTTTACACTGACAGTTTATTATTTTCCTTTGAACACGTACTGGTATTTCAAGTGCTTAAACTAAACTTGCAGTAATTTTTAGGCAATCTTTTTTACTTACCTGCTAAATTTTCTTGGAATTGCTAAGGGGAGACAAATTATGCATACAAAGAAAGACTAGGAAGCTAATTATCTCTCAATCATTGATATGTTGTCAAAGTGCAAATATTTTTAGCGACTGTGGCTTATGTTGACAGTTTCAGCATTGTGAATGTTGTGCTATCTTTTCTTTGATTTGATGCATGCAATTTTAAATAAATGGTGGTCGTATAACTTCATAAGGGGACCAGCACTGTAAGATATTGATGTTTACATCTGTGTTGATTGCTATTACAAGCTTATATGCTTCATATATGAGTTATTTGGTATAAGATACTCTTAATAAGACATGAAATATGCAACAGGGATCTAAATTACTATTTCCCATTTTACAGACCAGGGTATAGTCATCTGCTTAGACTTTGGTGAATAGTGTATGTTGCCTCTCTCTGTACCTTCAGGTTTCTGTTGGAAGATTCATTCTTGAGCATGCAGTTCAGTTTAGTAAGATTTGACAACCTGTTGAGATTTTCAGACCAAATTCTACAAATATTTAACTGCAGTGTCATAAACTTAAGACATTCAAATAACTGAAAGAATAAAATGTTTTTGGTTTTTTTCAGTGATCTGTTATATGTTTACCCTCATAAGTTAACTGAGAATTGCTTTGAAACTATTCACTGTTTACAGAAGTCCTTGATGCTCCCACACAAGTATTCCTATGTAGTTTATTTTATTCACCCATATTTTTTCATATGGGAGGAAAAAAAGAAGAAAAAAAGCTGTTTCTGGTGTGATGCTTTAAAAGAAATCTTGAAATGAAATATCTTTTTATTTTGAAGAAATCTAAATGTCTGGCAACCCCAGTAGAAATTCTGTTAGAAAGTTGGACAACTCAGAGTTGCTCATTCATTTCTTTTGGTTTATAATTTAAGAAAAATACAGGGTATTGTATTACTGACAAAGAAAACGAAGACAGAAGTGTCTATATGAGAAAGTGATGTGCCTCTTCACACTGTTGGTGCAAAGAATAAATCTGCCTTGCTTTCCTTTGAGCTGCATCTTCTCCAGTTACCCCATGGTTTACAGCTCCTGAGCACATTAAGACCATAAACATAATGGGGAGACTACTACTAAGCCTAGAAGAAGCGGTTGTCTTTATGCTCTTACTTTCATGATTTGTGAAGCACAGAAGTTTTGTGGTTAGATAAGACAGGGTGAATGCCCAAAATGGCTCCCCAGCTTTTTTTTTTTTTTTTAATTAGTACTATCAGTGTGAAACAGTATTGAAATGTTATTATGCATAGGCTTTTGTGATTTTGGGGGTAAAAAAAAAAAATTATTTGTAGAGTTTTCTCTGATCTCAGGACAGAACTTCTCAGACTTGAATGTTATCTTAAAATGCAAATAGATTCTCTGTTTACAGAGCAGGTTAAAATACCTGCACATCTCTCCCAGGGAGAAATCTCAGGGCTGCTGTTTTGATTAGTTTTGCTTTCAGATGGTTCTTGATAGCTTTATTTATAGCTCTGCCATTTGATTAGATTTGACGGTGCAAAGTGCGCTCTCTCAGAGCATGGCCAAACTGAAACACTGAATTAAGTATAGATGTGACCTAGAATTTATAGATAACAGTAAATCAGTTTTGCCCATCACTCTCCCTTTGAAAATTATCCCACTATGTTTTTTTTCCTCCTGCCCAAGCGGCTCTTCTGCAGTTCATAGTCAGGACAGGGTAGGAGGATTTCTTTGACTGGATCCATCTGCTTGATACAATAAGGACTGTAAAGTGACTAAAATGTTAATACAGTAAATGTTTGAGGGACATTAAAAAACAAACTCATCAGCAGATACACAATATGGTTCACTCCCTTATTGAAATGTAGTATTTGTTGATAGGAAACGAATGATTAAGCAGTAAAGATTTTGAAAGATTCAGTTGTCTTTAGTTTAGAGGCATTGTCTCTTAAGAACCAAGTTCTACATGCATAGAGGAGCTCAACAGTGCTTCGAGGTGGTTGCTTAAGACAGGTGACATGCAAGACTCAGCTGGTCTGCAAACAAGACTCTTTCCCTCTTCTCAGTAATGGCCTTTCTGAGCCACAACCATATCCAGAGCTGGTGCAGCAGAATTGAGTTGCAATTATATTGCATGTATTTCTCCTTCAATGTGAAAAAATTTATAGCTTTGGCAATAGCCTTATATCACAGCTAGAGGAGAGCTTATTGTGTTTATGTTGGAACAGTCAACCTTGACATATTTGTGCCGTTAGAACTAGATCTATACTTGGCTCTTAACAGATAAACCATTGTCATTGACTGGGGAATTCAGAAAACAGCATGTTGGAAAAAGTGACATGGAAATTTGAGTGGCAAACTACAGTTTTGGTTTAACTGTACTACAGAATTGTAAACAGTTTTGGTTTTTTTTTCATGTGGTGTTCATGTGCTCCATATCTGAGTACAGACCTGTACTTTACAGGAGTTTGTTGAAATCCCCAAATTCCTCTTTTAGCCAAGGTTCAGGTTCTCCCAGTCTGCCACACAGTTGTTTCTTTTCCTAAGTTGGAAAAGAAACATGACTAAAATGCTAGATCTAATAAATTGCCTTACATTTATTTTGGAGCATGTGTTTTTAAACATCTGATCACTTTCCCCAGATAATCAGAAGAGAGACTTTTTCTAATACCCACCTTCAGATTTTAACAGGGTACTGCAGTACCACTTTGGGCAGGAGATGGTGGAGGGGTAGAGGGGGTACTCTAAAGAAGGCTAGAAGTTCTTAGGCAGTCCTTGTCCCAGAAACAAACTTCTGCAAATGCTGGTGACTGAATATTTGATGTCAAACATTGTTTCAGAGACCTAGTATCTGTTGTGGATGGCAGCTACTTTATATGCTTTCCTTGCCGTTCTTTAAATCAAACTAAACAAACAAGCAAAATCAGAACAAGTGCATGTTAATTAGCATGTATCAAATATGCCTTCAGTAGTACTGTCAAGCCATTCACACTGATCTAAGATGGCTTTATCTCTTCCTTTTCTTTGTCCCAACAAGCTTAGTGCTGGCTAGCAGTGCTTTTACAAGGGTATGATGCTGAAGACATAAAATAATGCATAGGGTAGAGTTGCTAATTATTTTGTTTATTTTCTCTGCTGTTTATTTTCTCTACTTCGCATTATGAAAGGTCATGTAGGAAATTTTACCAAATACAGATGACCTGCTGAAGGCTCAATGATGCCTCTGCACTCTGATCTAATTATTTTAAGTACAAAATCCCAGTGTTGCTCATCTTTGTTAAGCTACTTTATCAGTGACACTGAAAATTATCAGGACTTTATTCAGCAGCATTGAAACCATTTTCCAAAGTTCTTTCATTTGTCAAGTTTCATAAGATAGTAAACCTTCTAAAACTGTGTGTTTTATCTTTGTACTAGATTTCAGAACAATTATTCAACCTATGTGACCAAGATAGGGATTGTGTTTTTATGTGTTTTATTGTCTCTGGGGGTAAAATCTGAGGCTGTATCTAGAAAAGCTTGAGCACAGATCTTCCAGACAAATCTAATTTCATCTGCCATTTATCTCATCAAGGAATCCCATGTGTTCATGTCTCCCTGGTCATGCTTTTTCAGTACACCTGTGTACTGTGCAGTATAACCTGTACTTCAGGAGCTGGAGCTCCTGAAGCTCTAGGAGTTGTGTCCTAGAGAGCAGGAACCCTGTTAATGATGACAAGTCAGGCACCATCCTTTGAGGAAGCAAACCAAGATCTGTAAGCACAGAGTGGGATTAATTTGGACAAGCTTAGTTGTCTGCAAAGTAGCTGCTACTTCACTTCAGGCTTTATTTCCAGACAGTGGAGAGAAATGTGCACTTCTGTACATTCTGTGCAATAGCCTAACATGACTCTTTTTCTCTACAGGTTCTCAGGGAGTCTGGAATGGTCTATAAACACATAAAGTTCAGCAAGATGAGTCCTACTTATCTTGATTGCATCCCCCTTTCTTTCTGCTCCTTCTTTCCTTTCATTCAGAGGCCTTAATAGCAATGTCATCTGCTGCCACGGGCTTTGACTCTCCTGTAGCTGAGTCTTCTTAAGGTTTCTTCTTGCCCTGCTTGCACAGAGCAGAGTTGCCTAGATAGAAGAGTTCTTAAGCAATGATCTAGATGCTGAGCTCTGTAATATGAGATACTTCTGTCTTCTTGAGGCTTGGCCTGCAACAAGCAAACAATGCAGCAGTGTCAGACTCAAACTTCATCTTCCTGCATGACAGCGGAGTTCAAATTACACATTGAAGAGTCTGGCACTCTGCTAATGAAATGACCACTTTTTAAAATAGAGTGAGTTTTTTCATTGGTACAAGTGTCTTTTCTCACTAATTTTGTGAGAGACGGAACAATGATCTTACTAAGATGGAGTAAATTCTTTGCCTTGAAAGAGGCTTCCTTCATCTGCTCTGCTGGTGGCTCACAGTCTGTAAGAAGGGCAGGATTTGATGAGAGATGTAACACCAGAGTTTTCTAAGTCTCTGTGTGTCCATTATATGTCTTTTCATCTACTGTTTGCATGATATATTTATAGAAAGGATAGTTTCAGCCTCAGAAAAAAAGTAATACCATTAGAAACCCATAGGAAGGCTTTAAGAAGTTAGAGGAGGCAGATTTTTATCTGATGCGCCTCTTAAATGTCTTTTCTCGTAAGCAAATGTAATCATGAAAACTAGTGCTATGGAATTAATATGAATAATTCCAATCAAACTGAAGATTGAATAGCTCTGTAGATGGAAGCAATATAGTGAATTGTAAATTTGATGCCTTGGTTATGATGAAAAAGTAAATATGTTCACTACTCTTAAAGGCTGGGTAACACTTTTCTGTTTAGTCTTTGAATGCAACAGGAGAGCACTGCAAACTGCACTGTATTATTCATCTAGTTCTGCTATGTGTTTGGTGCAGGGTTAAAGAAGTTATCAGCTTTGCTGGAGGAAGAAGCTTTCCACATGTTATTGCTTTTATTTATACCGTACTTCTTTACTATCATTTTAATATTATGTTTTACATATCATTTCAAATAATCTGTTGCTGAAAGAACACAAATATTTTGGTGACTTAGATTTTAGTTGAAATTGAAGAAGAGAAACAATGAAGCAAATCAAACATCCAGTTGGATCAACAGTTGAACCCAAAAGGAAGGCTGGTGAGGTTATGGTGGCATATAAGATATAGGCTATCTTCTACCCCATCACTACAACGTTGGCAGTATTTATCACAGAAGCAGTGCAGAGTGATAAGCAGGATCATTAGTGTTTTTTAGAACACTGGGCATGAAATGAAGGAGCGAAATTGAGAAATGAACCTTTATGCCCTGCATCAGAGCATATCTTTTTCACTCAGACTGTTCTTCCAATAGGCATCAGTGTGTTACATGTGCAGGTGGCTGCTTTTTATGTATCAGAAGTTATCTTGGATGGTGATATATGCTAATTTTTAAGAAATTAATTGCTCTTGTGAGCTTGATTCTGAAAAATGCTATTGATTTCGGGGCTTAAACATTTGGGAATTTGATAAGACTGTTTTGTAGAATAAATGGGTGGCCTTTCAGTTTGTTTTTTTCTGATTGATGTCCAAAATTTTCTATCCTGTTCAGACATGCATTAGCAAGCAGTACACCAACCATTTTGCAATCTGAACTGGAGCAAGAACTGCCATGGATACTCTGTAAACATGTACAGTTGAATTTAGTTTTGTAGTGCGATTTATTTTATGTGCTCTTCATTTATATTCTGAGTTTTATAGTTTCTCAGACCTCTTAATATCTGTGATGGTTCTTCGCTCTTTGTGGTCTTGGCAGCCATAGACCTCAAAGGATTTTATGAAGGAATGGTAACTGCCATTGTGCCATTTTACTGAGAAGCAAACTCAAGGGCTGGAAGTGACCCTCTGGAGGTCTGCGGGGGAATCGAGCCTTCCTCAAAAATTCTGGCTGTAATTACCGAATTAAAAATATTTGTAACTGTTTAAAGTACACACATGTACATTGTAGGAGATGTAGTAATCTCACTGGAATTATTCTGCATGCCTGGAAGTCAAAGAAGCCAGAGTGCCTGCAGATTGTTCACATTTGTGTGTGACTAGGTGTGCATGCACTTAATCAGTAGAAATGGGGTGTTGGTCTAAGGAAAGTTGCCACGGGACCCTGACTGTCCATACATTAGAGCTTATCTATATACTACATATATATTAAATATGCTTAGTAATGTTTACAATTTGAACTGGAACAGTATTAGCCTTCATGAAATGGGAATCCATGGCTGAAAGCAATGTGATGTATATGATGTTTAGCCCCTTCAATGTGTTACAGTAGGATTCACCTCTGGCTGCTGGGATATAACATGGGTTGTGCGTACACCCATCTTTGGCCTCATTTAGCATTTTCATTTCTTATGCCTTCATAGTGAAAATGTTTCCATTTCAAATTTTTAATGAAATACTCTGCTAGGAAATACCTGTTTTAAGGGTTAATAGTATGGATCATTCTGCAGTGCAGAAATAGTTAAATCAGCAATTAGTGCTACCTGATAACTTGACATATTTTAGTGATATTACTGTACAAGTATATGTTGGCTACAGTCAGAGTCTGGACATCTCTTTAGTGTTATCCATAAAATATTTTGATATGATAAAGCTGGTTGAACTACAAAGAAAAGTGTAAGCTATATGAACAGCTCATTAATTAAATTAACATAATTACTAACAGATTCATCAATATCTGCGAAGCCTTGAAAATTTATATATCTTGTTTCTTTCAGCTTGTGCTTTTACTTCCAAAAACATAATTCCAAACATAGCATGATGTCACTTGCTGTCTTATTTGATGATATGGTGCCAAACTCTTTTTTTTTCTTTTTTTTTTTTTCTTTTTTTTTTAATATTCAGATGAGCAGTATTTCTAGCAACACAATGCTTATCACAGTCTTAAGTTATTTTTACAAAATGCCTGAATGTGCTTTGGTTACTTGCCTTCCTGAATAAGAGGGTGGCTTTTGGGTTTATGTTATATTTATTATTCTGCTGTTGGGATGAATAGAAGAGAGCATAGTATAAACTCACTGATTCATATTAGTGGAAGAACTGATTACGGATTGTATTTAAAACATAATATTATTTTATATAAATTACAGTAAATGTACTTATTTTCAAGTTACAGGCATATTATACTGGAAGGGAATTTTATGGGAAGGTTGACTTTGGTCTCTAAATGCATTGCCTTCATCACTGTTGAAGTGGTCACGTTGCAAACATGTTGGTAGTTTTATTTAAATACGATTCATTAAGTGTCCAAATGAGGGCGAGGTCCGGTCCTATGCATTTCACAAGGAATAGTCCCATGGAGATCTGCACAAGATGAACCTTGGTTGAGAGTTGCTTTTGTGAGCAAAGACATAACAAAAATCTTTCTTCCAGATGTAGAAGAAAAGAATCAATAGGAACATGGACTTTGGATTTTTTTTTTTCATTTCTCATGCTTTCATGTTTATGTTGATATAGTCAATGAACCTATGTAGACCAAAGTTCTTCTGAAAATGGCAGAAATATTTCTGGAAAAGTTAAAGCCCTTGGAACACTTTTGTTCTTCATTGTACATCTTTGTTTTCCCAACTTCACATTCTCTCATGAGATACAAACAAGATCACTGGATAACGGTGTCTCATCTAGGGTTAGAAAAACTTATTTTGCTTAAAAATTTATGTGGAAGAAAAGAGGAATAATTTTGAGAATTTTTCTGCCCATACATTGGAAGTTCTTGACTTGAGAAGAATAGATGCCTCTAGAGTGTATTCTTTTTGTGAAAATATTAAATACATATTTTTAAAACTGGAGGAAAAAAAGCGTCTATATGTATTCTGCTGAAAACTTATGCAATCAGACACAATGTATGAAAGAATAATAAATTCAAATAATTTTTAGCAGCTGTAGTATCAAAATTGGATGTTTCCTTTAGGTTATATCATAATCATAGAGACAGGTTGTATTTTGATCTTATGTTTTGCCCAACGTGATTTTTGTTCATATTATATACAGCAGTCTTTTTTGTCTATGCACTTACTGTGTTTAAACCTTATTTTGCTGATGTGTTACCTGCACAGAATTTACCTGTCCTATTTTTGCGTACAGTTTGACTGGCCATTGCTGTTTATATAACAATTTTATATAGCCTTATATGCAATAACAACTACCCTCTCACAGTGTGAACACACTCAAAAAGAAGCACTCTCATTAATGATGAGATTAATCCTGAGCAGCAAATAGAGCTTTATGTGTCAGTCCCAAGAAAAAATACTATCTGAATTCATTTGTATAATATGCAGATAATAAGAGATTAGTGCATCTGTTCCAAAGAGCCTGACCTTCAAACCATTAGCTCTGCAAGATTCAAGCACTATGGTGTAATCCTGGTATAAAAGGCAAGTTTGTTTTACTTTTTTTATTTTATGATCTTCATCCATGAGCTAATATATATATTGAAATCTATGGAAGGATGTGGTACGACTTGGCTTGATTTATTCTGTGCTAAGACACAGACAGAATTTACTCTAAAAGGCAAGTTTCTGTTTAACCAATACTAAACCTCTGTTTAACCAATGGTAAGCCTAGGACCATGAAAATAAAGTTTGTTTATTTTATTTTCACTTTGTGGCATGTACTCTGGTGATCATCTTTTTATATGTTATCTGCAAGTAAATACAGTCTTGAAATCTGGGGTTCAAAATGACTATTTTAGACTTTTTTGTTTGCTTTTATGATGTGGATTTTGATGTTTCCCTTCATACAGAGTTGTTTAATTTTCTGCTATCATTTTTCCTTTTATTTGGTGCTGATGTTCATATGCAGTTTTTGTTTTTCCACTTCATAATTTTAAGATGGTTTTCGTCGCTGCATTTGGAATAAGCTTGTCAGTGCTCTTTATATCAGAACAGTAAGAAAATTGAAATCTTAGTCTCTGCTTTTGCATAATATAGAGAGATACAAATTGCTGTTAAATAATTGGAAGGTATTTACTTCATATTGTACTTTAATGCCAGTTCTTAATAGCATATGTGAAACAATATTTTCAGGTATGGTGTTATTTCAGGAAATGTGTATTTGATCATTGAACTTGCTAAAATGCCTTCACAATTGCATTTAAAAAAAAAAATCTAGTGCAAGTAGTTCTGTGGTTTAGTTGGTGTAAAGGTTTGGAAGAGTTTTCATTTCAGAAATCACTAGAGGTCTTGGGAGATTGTTCCCTGTTTTTCTATAAAAGCATGCAGTATTAGCACTATTTCATTTACTTTTTCTTGCTCACCCCGCCTTGTGTTTGCAAGAGCTTTAAAATGCAGTAAATACTTGCAGTCTGCTTGCATTAATTGACTTTAACTCAAATAGTCACAGATGTTCATTTATAATATCTAACTAATTCTCTGTAATGATTATATTTTTCTTAGCTTTGTAACATGTTTGTAACAGATGAATTACACAAGTCAACTATTTTTGTAGTGAAAATTTTGCAAAATTTAGCAGAAAACACTACAACCCTTCTGCTTGTGTTAGTACACTGACTTCCATTAGTACCTTTACATTGACTGTTGTCTCTTCTCCCTTGCCTTTGATAAAGGAAACTGCTTCCTCACTAAGTTTTCAACCCAATAAGGAGAGCTGAGCGGACTGAGAAAAGTGCAACTACGTGGGGCTGTGAAAATAACCTGAATGCATTTTTAATGGCAAAAAAAAAAAAAAAAAAAAAAAAAAAAGGTGTTGTAAAAAATCCTGATTCTCACATTTCTCCCTCCCTTGCACAGTAGTAAAAGCAATACTGATTTTGTGGCAACTTCATTATGCTGGTGTCTGTATATAGTGCAGTTGAACCGTTCCATTTTGTCAATAGTTTTCTTCTGTGCCTGTTTGATGGAAGACACTGAACAGCAATACTGGATGCAAACCTTACTGTTTCCTAGAAGGGTTATTCCGGAGCGCTCGTTTGGGAACTTTGGCTGAACGATCTGTCTCTAAGCTGAGTCTCTGTGTACAGTTGTCCACTTCCAATAATATAAACACAAGGGGAACAATTATATCTTGCAGTTATGCAGTGTTTATCTAGCACAGATCCAGTGCCCGACTCTGTAGGTGTTTTTACATAGTAGCAGTTGTAAGTAATATAAAATTATTTTGTGGCTGTTACCTGGGTCAGCCTCAAATATGAAGAGTAGGTCTTTACATCATCACAACATAGCTTGCTTGGGACTTTCCATTGGCACAATTCAAACAGTACTCAAAGGCAATACGAAATAAATTGACAAACAGTCTAAACCTTAATATAGGTGCCTTGGCTGAAGAAGAGCATTGCTCTGCTTTTTGCTGCAACTTTAGAATGGTCACTGATGATGATAGAAGTGATTTGCAAACAGTGCTGATCTGGAACAGCAGGTCAAACAGCTAACAAGAAATATAAGAAATGATTTTTCCTGGGACTGGGAGGAAAGGCTGTGACCAAAATGGGTCCCACAGATGGTTTCGGGGAACATACAGCATGAAAGCCTTCCCTCCATTTTTATTTAAACCTCAGTTTCTCCCAGGCCTACTGGCTTCAAGCAAGAACCTACATGAGAGAAAGCATCCTGCGTACTTGACACGAGTTGAGCACTTTGTATAAATCTGCTGGATATTAACACTGCAAATGACAGCCTGGGCTTGGGGTCCCTGCCATGCACATGCAGAAGGCATGACTCAGACAGGTGACACGCACACATCGGCGTTAGCAGCAATAGCATTGCATTCCTGCAGTGCCATTGTATGGGCATGGCATTGTTCTGACCTCTGAAAAGTGACTTTTTACAGAACAAGAAAGTACAGATTGCTTCAAGTATTACACCATGTAGGAAATCTGTACCTATGCAATGAAAATAACTGGAAGTTTCTGCTGGGGTGTGGCATGAGATGTACAGCATCCTGTTGGAGGATTTTGCAGCTGTTAGGAACCTATACAGTACCTGCAACCATAAGTAATGATAAATGTTCATTAGCTGGAAGATACTATATAATTCATGTCACTTTTCGCATTACTCACTTTACAACACTTTGAATCATCAGAATTTTACTGTAAAAAGTGCTTCAAATTGCATGAGGGCAGATTTAGATTAGATTTCAGGAACAATTTCTTCAGGAAAGTGGTCAAACATTGGAACAGGTTACCCAGGGAAGTGGGGTAGTTCCATCCCTAGATTCGTTTACAAGGTGTATGAATGTGGCACTTAGGGACACACTTTAGCAGTAGACTTGTAGGGTGAGGTGGGTGGTTGGACCTGTAAAATCACAGGCCTTTTCCAACCTAAATGATTCTAGGATTCTATGGCAACTTCACATCATCATCATCTCTCTAGTGAGAGAAACTTACTGCATGCGTGTTACTGTTTTTTTTTCATTTTTTGCCCATTATAATAATTCTTCAAATAGCCTTTTTATATTTTGTTGTTGTTGTTGTTGTTGTTGTTGTTTGTTTGGTTGGTTTGTTCTTTTGGGGTGGTTTGTTTTTTTTTTTTTTTTTTTTTTTTTTTTGACTCATTTCCTTTTCCTCTTTGTCTTATCTTTGGTCATCCTAATATTGTGATTATGTACAGTAGGTTGGATATCTTCCTTTCTTTGTAAAAGGGATTGAGCACATCAGTCTCTGTAATGCTTGACTACCAAGTTTTCAGAAGTGTTTAAATGAATTGGTTCTTAACCACTTGCAAGAGAAAAATGTATTACATTTTTGGAATTGAATATCAGATAAACTGAACAATTTGACGTGGAAATAACTACATGGTAATGTCTGTTTCCTCAAAATGAAGTGTAAAGATGAAAGGAATAATTCAGTGGTGAAGTTCTATTCTTATAATACATGTAGGCACTTAGGAGGCAGTGAATAACTCTGGAGTGCCCCTCTCAGTAACATCACTAAGGCTTTTCTGCAGTGTAACTGTACATTAGTACTGATGGTGCTTTCTTAGTTTCACAGTCTTTTGGTCGGTTTTGTGCTGAAATTCATGTAGAATGAGTCAAAACCTCCATGACAAAGAAATGCATTTCTGGGTTTATCTGACTTTCCTCATCCAGTTCTGTACAACAACAAGAAAAAAATGCATCAAACAAGGTTGCCAAGAATATTTTGTACTCCTCTCTACTTGCGCATCACTAGAAAATACACAGCTGAGTGAATTTTTGAACTTTGGGCAATATATTATGAAATGCTTGCTGGCAGGTAGTTCAGTACTTTTTTGCTGCAAGGCCCTGTAATGTAATCACAGTTGTAAAAGGAACTTGTGAGTGAAGCAACTTGATCATTCCTCGCAGTGCTGCGGTGCCAAGGGGCTGGAAGAGAGGGAGAGGCAACTCCAGAGATTGTTCTACGCAGGAACAGCACAAGATATTTAAACAAAGGTGAAGCTACTCTAGATACTGGGTGCTTGCTAAGGATTATATTGCAGCCAATCCTTTATTTTGCTTAAACCAGAGGTAAGCCTGTATTCTCTGTGTGTTACTGTGATGAACCTATATAGCACTTTCATTTAGCAGCGTGTGTTAAGCTGTGGTTATAGCTTTGCAATGAAAAAAAGCCTATGTCAGTTTGCTATTCCATTGATTTGGTAGGCTGGAAATGTTCTCTAAAGGCAGGTTACTAATGTTTTTGAAAGGAAATGTAATGCTGACCTGGAAATGCTGATAGTGGTGAAATAAAATTTGAAGGACTTGAAACAAGTTTGGACTTGTTTGCAGTCCAAACAACTCAAACTGCAGGAAAGATGCAGAATATGGACATTGGTTATGAAGGTGGTAATTGTCATGAGTAAAAGGAGAGGACTATAATGTGTCCTGGTTAGCATTTTGTGTTGTTAAATTAGGGCTGACTTATTATTCAGAAACTAATCAGTTGCACAAAAAAAAAGCATGTAACATAATTTTTCCTAGAAGATGTTTTGGTACCAGTGGTTTTGACAAACATTTCCACTTAAAGCTCATATGAAAACTATTAAAAGAAGTGGGCTTTGGGTTTTCATTACTTTTTTCACATATTTCTCAAGAAACTGCTTGAAAATAGATAGCAATAATAAGCTTTCTTGTTAGTGGTGTCTTATAAATTGGCTATAGCTGATACTCTCTGGTAAGATACTGTCTTTTAACCTTATATTGCCATTTTGTGATTAGAATGATCAATGCCAAAGTGTTTGTAATTATGATGACCCTTATTTTAAAAAATCTCACATTCACTACAATTGAAATTACAGCACATAACTGGAAACTACTTCTGGACTTTATACAGTTATTTAAAAATGTTTAAATCCTTAAAGGAGTATGATTTTGTTTTAGTTTATCTGAAGTCTCTCTTCTACTTTCTTCTGAACTACAGTTTCATTCTCCCTTTCTGTATTACTGGCAGCTGTGTCCCAAGACCCTTTCAGTGGGCAGATGATTTCTTTCTGCCATATGCCAATTCTCTTCTAGGAGCTGGCTGGTCTTAAGCAAGGGAGGCAATGTGTTTTGCTGTAAAAATGTTAATGTTGAAGTGCAAACAGTTCTCTGAGCTTCTTTCTTCTTCCATGTCTTTCCTTTCCGGAGTGACTACTCAAGGGTATATAAAAAACAAGTACTTGAAATTTTATAAACTGTTTATACAGTAAATAATTTGCTGAAAATGTGACTTGTTTATGTTACTGATTTAATTTATAAAGTTTTAAGAGTTGAAGAACTGGGCATATGTGTGCCTATTATTGGATCCATTTACATGTTCTGATTTTATATAGCACTTTTCATACATGTGAACAAGGTAATTAAGATGCTGTTACTTCTGTATGTTTATAAAGTGTTATTGCAATCCCAGCAGTGAAAGCTCATTATCATATATCATCACTGATTGCCTCATTTTGGCTTGTCAGACAGTAGCTCATTTCACCTCATTTGTGTATGGACGAAACTATTAATTTGGAAATCTTTGGACAAAAAATACCAGTAATTTAAGAAGTCGTAACTGATCTTCTCAAGATGTTTCTTAAGATACAAGTGCCCTGGTTAGACTCGGTAGTTTGGTTATTTTCCCAACATGGGAAAATCGTGTTTCTAAAGATTATCGTACACAGCCACATGCTTGGTTTCACATTATTTTTAGTAAATAAGCCTAACACCATCTTAAGGAGGCAAGACTTTCAAAAACAGTTGCATACATTTTTAAGGCCATTATCAGGTAATAAATCATGGCCTACTTTTTCAAGTTCTTGTTTACTTTTATTTTGAACATGGATCCTAAGCAGTTCCTGACATTCATTCTGAAAATACTACGTCAGTTTTGTAGTTGTCAGGAGGAACTATTGAATAAATGAAGTTATTTTCCTTTGAAATCTAAGTGCAAACAATTTTAAGAGTCTGAGTTTGCAAGTTGGCTCTTCGATGAGTAATGCAGGAAAACAACCGCTGCAGTGCCATATATTTTGCAAGTGACTTAGTGTTCAAAACCCAAACATTAATATATTTATTAACAGCATTTCAGTCAAATCTTTTGTTAGGCTTGGTGCATTTTACTCTTTTGTCTCTAAGTACATAAGGGAAAAAAAAAATCTTTATTTAACAGCCTTACTTACATTTTTTTTTATTACCTGAAAATAGTTAATAGGAATGAAATTGGTTTTCCAATTGAATGTATGAATTTATGAATACAGTTATAAGATACATTTTTTTCCCTGAAAAAAGTTCTATCTTTACAATTTAACCCAGATGAAAAGGTAAATATTCTTTCTAGAAAGTTTTATTATTTATTACATTTGTTTGTAGTTTTTTCTTAATAAATATAAATGGGGAAAAGGATTTAGTGTTTTATATATGGATTTCAAACCTTGGGGTCAAATACCACATAATATAAACTGTATTCTTCTTTATTTATGCGGTGGTTGGAAGTAACAGTTTTAAGACTATTTCTGGAATATTTGAGATGTTTTCTTGTAAAGAGCATTTTTATTCAGGAAAATGTGGCAAAACACACAAAATGGAAAATACAGTGGAGTGTTTTAGGATAAAATCTAGTGAACATTTGTATTTGTGTATATTCTTAACTATTTGTCCTCTGTGCATTGCTACTCTGCTCTTTCAGTCTTTGAGAGCAATCCATTGTTGTGTCCATGTGAGAGATGTACACATGTAAAAGAATAAATGGACTTAAAATTATTTCTTCTTTTATTTCTGTATCTGCTTTAGGACCCGATCCCAGGGGCAGTTTTTCAATTCATGTGTAAACAGAATTTGTTGTTAAAATATGTTACATGCAGAGCAAGTCGAACAAGTTACAACTTTATAACTCTGCAGGTCTTCCAGCAGTCAGAATTGGGGCTGCAAAGTAACACATTAGAAAGGACTAGAAAGGAAATGTGCCCTTTGGCTTTGTTTTTCTCGTATTTCCTTCAGTTGAGGGTGACCCATGATATTTCAGTTGGCGTAGTCCTCCTGGTGTGACGTGGTCACACAGGCAATGTGCAGGCCAACAATATGGCCACAACCCAGCCAGGCTGCAGTCAGACCCGACTTGGAACTGTAGTCCTTTTAGGCTTTCTTCCTCATGCCCAAGAGCATGCTTGAAACCTTGAATTGCCCTTGAGTCAGGCAGTGGTATTATCAGCACCTGACTTGTAATCACTTCCTTTAGTGGATTGAGCAATGGTGCATGCTTTGCTTTCTTTAGTGTTCTTTTGAATAGGTCATCAGTTTTACATACTACATACTCATGTCTTCTTTGTTTTTTTGGTGCTATCTAACTAGTTGTTCTCATGTGAGATTCTGGGCAATTCTTAAGGTGTCTCTTTCATCATCACTAGTACAAATATCCATGTCATTTTTTTTGTCCTACAGAGATCTCCTAAAGCATCCTATTGACTAAGTCACCAAGTTTGTGTCCCCAAATGTCCCATAGCATCAAATATACACTTTTACATTGCACCATAAATGCTTAATTCCATAAAAGCAGGCTGTGGCACATCTCCATTAGATATTCTCAGACTTTTTTTATATTGAAAAAAGGGTGAAAATGGCGGTTTTGTTTACGGGCACATACATAGACCATAGAGAGCCTGGACAGCGGTGATGCACTGAGCAGTCATGACTCTACAGGGATACAGGTGATACAAGCTGTTTGTCTTTGCATTGTTCTCTCTGAATTGGATGCCTGTAGAAATGTAAATCTAGCCTTGAAATATCTTTAGTAGGCCATCCTGTTTCTATAGGTACTATCACTGACTCTTTCTTGCTAATATAGTTCTGTTGTCATTTTTTTCCCCTGGGTGCTATGTTTGGAGGTGATTAAAAAGTACAGAAATTGGAATACGTCAATTGCATTAACATTTTTCTTGTTGGAGTAAAAAATCACTATAAACTCTATTTATAAAGATGTAGAAAGAACCAGCAAATGCCACATGCTCCTTGGTGTGTTGTAGCAGGGCAGCTACAACAGGGCTGATAATGAATGGCAAAAAGTGTGCAAGCCAAGTATGTCTTACAGCTACAGATGACTGTTTTATGATCCTTTTGCATTTGTTATCAAACCTGCAAAAATGTTTATCACAATTGCTCTGTAATCGTTTTTCTCTAGCTTATACCTGTTAAACTATGTGTTTGTGTGAGTGGTATTTATGCACATTAATCTGCATTTCTGCTCAAAGAAAGCCTTACACAATAGACAGAGTGGATAGAATTATACAGCACATTTTGGAATTCATTTTTCCCCTAGATGGTATTCAGTATAGAGACAGTTTATCTTCAGTCTGCACAATGAGTATAATGCAATTTATACAGTGCAGGCAAATAACTGTCACATATTATAAAATTTAACTGTACAGATCAAACTAATGCAAATCAGCATCAGGACCAAGTGCTCTCCAATAAATATTCAGACAAGAGTAGAAAATCTTCTCAGTGTATCACAGTGTAGATATTGAACTTAAATTTTTAATGAACTTCTACTGTTCATGTAAAGACAGGGTTCCAAAGCTATATGCAGAACTGCTAGCCTGAATACAATACAAGACAAAAATGATAGTGGAGAAAAGTGCACGTTACAAGGAGCCAGAGAAACACTGGTAGTTGATCAGATCCCACACCTCATTGTGCAGTCAATACAGGACTGGAAGCTGCACCCCAGAGTGACTCTGCATTACCTGACCCCCTCCAGAAATAGTAGAAGGTCCCAGCTCAGCTCTGCTTTAACCACCTCATGCCGTGCAGAACAAGGCTTTCCTGAGAAGGTTACCAGAGTGTGCTGCTGAGATAAATTGTTCTCATTTCTTCTTGTGCTGCAGTAGGCATTAAAAAAATAGAAAATAAAAAAACCCACAATGTGCATAACTGACCTATAAAACTTTAAAAACCCATGAAATGTGTGTTTCAGTTCTTAGTCCTGGGCAAAAGCAGTTCTCTTTATGCCATAAAATTCATGCATTTTGCCATTCTGTCTTGGGTTACTTTTATGTTATATTTTATTGTACTGCAGAATATTAAGATTGAGATTGTAAAATAAAATCTGAACAATGACGCTTATTTTCCTAAGTAACACTGCAGATATTGGTAACAGCTACAGGAGGAGGCAAAGATTTTTTTTTTTTCCTAATCTTCAACCAAAAAAAAAAAAAAAAAAAAAAAAAAAAAGTTGATGGGGAAAACAAGAAGTGAAATCCAGAACAGTAAGGCAGAGAGAAGCAACTTTAAAAGCATTCAGAAGCAGACAATCTGATATATACGGCACAGTCAGATGAAACTGTGGGTTTGTGCAAGGATTTGTCCTGCACAGTCTATGCATTTAACATCTGTGGTGCTGAGAAGCATGTTCAAGCAGCAACATGAATTTTATCTATGGTAATATTAAATTACTCTTACATGAAAAACCACTTGCAATTTTCAGTCTCGCTAAAATCATGGGGGCTTTTTTGTTTGTTTGTTTTTTAATTTAGTCAGTGGAAAAGAAATGTGTATAGTGATTATTTCTATGAATCTGCTTTTTATTATACTTTCCAAGCAAACTGTCTCTCATTAATGGATTTCCACATTCACCACATTGTTCAGGTGGCCTGAATCAGCATCTCTCTCCTTGCCTTGTGCCAAGGTCATGATAGTCTTGTTCCTTTAGTGTCTCATCACTCAAGTTTTGTGAGCCATAAATATTCACAGGCACTTCCATTCAGATGCTTGCTTTTCAGGCTCTACTGTATTTTATCTTTCCGGTCATGCTGTCTGATCTGACTGGCTGCAGTAAACATTGCAGGGTTTAAACTATATAATCTGACCTGCTCTGTGGGAACAGATGGAGACAGAGACACTTTCAGAGAAGACAGAAGTAAAAGACAACATGGGTGGCAAATACATACCTACTGGAAATACGAGAATTCTTTGTCGTAAGAGTCTGCTTGTGGGTTTTATATCTTAGACTGTCTTTTGGTTATTTTTTGATGCTCGTTGTATGTTTCAGCATTGACATGCTAGAATATAGGTGTACACATTATCTGTTGTTTTTTTTTTTGTTGTTGTTTTTTAAGGTAAAGCATAGGTTCAAAATGTTGTATTATGCTTTCCTATATTTCAAGTTGCTTAAGTTTTATGAAGTACCCTCTACAGCCAACTACATTGTCTGGGAGTAGATCCTCATCTAGTCCAGTCTTCTCCATGATTCAAGGCATTGAATAATGCATTTTTAACTCACCAAGTACTGGAAATTTGGATATGTTGCAACAAAAGCACTCAGGAAAACCACAGAACTGTTGTCCTCAAAAGGGAGTAAAAGGTCTGAGGCTGTATGTAGGTAGCTGATTTCTTCCACTGAGAGGTATTTATTTCCCTGCTTCTGGATGGCCATAAATAAACAACCACTCAAATAGAAAGTTTACAAGAAAAACGACAGCCTTTTTTGATGTGACAGTGTCTCTTCTTCACTCTGTATACAAATTCTTTTTTGTTTGGGCCATGTTATCCATCTTCTCTGATAGCACCAAAGAGATGATAAGCCTTGGAGAGGAAGAGCTGCTCTATCCTGTGGGATTTCTCCCTGCTCTGCACCAGTTCTGAAGACCCAAAGAGCGAAGGCCAGACATCTGCCAGAAAGTTGAAGCTATGGTGGGGCTACAAGATTTCTGGCTTCTGTCTGAAGTGTGACGAAAATCTGTCATAGCCAAACGTCAACAATGTCTGCGTGAAATGGGAAAGTGAAAAAGTTTTCAGCCTCTGTAGCAGGAGAAGATGGAAGAATTTTTTTTTTCGAGGTATTCCTGAAAGCAGAATGCAGAAAGAAAATAGAAACTTCACAGACAGTGAATGAGCATATGACTTAAATGAAGAGGAAAATGCAGGAGAAGGTTTCTGCATTTGTTCACGTGAAACCTTGTCATATCTACTGTTTCTTGAGAGATCAGTGTTACCAGTTGAATGAGAGGCTGAATTAAAAGAAAATGAGGAGGGCACTGAACTGAAGGCAACGCAGATTTCTGTGTTACGTAGAGACTTTGGTAGAAGTATTTCAGTTAAAGATTATTAAACAATTGCCATTCTTTGAAAGCATAAGATTTGGAGTAGAATTCATTGTAAATTGGCTGTTACATCAGGAGCTCGGAACTGCACCTGGAAGGGACTGGAAGCTCTCCCTGCTCCAAGATGACCTGGAAGCTTACAAGTGGAACTCAAAGGATTTTAAATTTAAATTTAAAAATACTGTGGTGAAAACTTTTCCAAACATATCGAGCTACTCAATGATTTCATGAAATGCACTTTGTAGCATTCATTTGCAAACTCAAGTTCTGTGGACTTCATAGTCTTCCAAAGGGATTCCTAAAAGACTATTCTGCTTAGAAATTATGTAGCACTCACTAATTACTTTGTGGTGAAAAATGGGATTTTGCTGTATGAAAATATGTTATTATGTTTTTGATACCAAATGTTTTAGTGCTTAACATTTTCCTGTTGAATGCACGAAGAATTTTGTTTCTTCTTTTTTCCTGAGACAGTCATTAATTTGTATTCCCCTAACCTAATGTGGTGATGTATATCTTACAAGTTTATGGTTAACATGCACTATCAGAGTCATCCTGTCTACTTTCTAGTTGTATGAAGATTAATAATAGCACATTAATAGAGGGTGTCAGCCCTTTTAAAGAGAAACCATGACCAGTTTTCAGCTGAAGAAGAGACATTGCATTACTTCTGCTGCAGAAAACTGCAAGGAAAGGCTTTGTGCTAGACTGTCACTCTAACACTTTTTTTACTTCTCTCTGCTTTCAGAGGCTGGCAATAAGAAGCTAAAGAGCACGATACAAAGAAGCACAGAGACAGGAATGGCTGCAGAAATGAGAAGTCGTATGGTTCGACAGCCAAGTCGAGAATCCACTGATGGCAGCATAAATAGTTACAGCTCTGAGGGCAAGTAAGTGGCATTAAAAGTGCAGTAATATAAGAAAAACCTCTTGTCTTTTAAAGAAAGCTTGGGATGTGAACAGAGGTCCCAGCTTGGGCTGAGGGGTTAGGTATGTGTGCAGATTCTTCTTCTTGAGAAAATGTTAGCAAAACTAAACAATTCAGGGCATGTAGTATGTTGAAGATCGAGATTGAAAGAGGACTTCTTTGGGTTTCATATTTTCCCTGCTATCCTCTGAGACATTTTGTTCATCAAAAGAGAACTGAATTCAGACTGCATTATTCAAAACAAAACTCGTCTTTGAGTTGTGTTTGGATTAACTTGGAGTTAAACTTCAGATGTTGTGTGTAAATCCCTGTGATATGAAACTGTGTTCAGTAGTACTGTATACAAAGAGAGTTTAGTTTGGACTTGGTCCAAGTCTCTTATTGAGAATTGTAAAACCAGACTTCAACCGCACCATCAGCTAAAACCGTGCACACAACTGTGGGTAAATGGGCAGCTGTTTTCATTCACTGCTGAATGACTGAGCCTCTAGGAAAGGATAACAAAAGCCAGTTAGACACAAAAGTGTGAATAAATACTGTAGCATCCCTACAGATACCAATAGGACTCTAGCTTGTGTGCAAAGGCTCAGTGGTCACCAGAGAATTCTTACAAGTTGTCCCGTGCAAAAGTGAAAACTGAAGGTATGGAATTCTGTTTTACAGACCAGATAAAAAATGGACAATAGGGACTTCTTTGGCTTCGTCTTTTTAAATGCTTACACTATTACACAACTGATAGTTTTTAAGAGGGATGAAGAGACAGCCATGATGGTGGCAAGGAGAAGTGTAAAGGTGCAATTAGTCCATCATCAGATGATAGGGCACTACCTTTGCCCTTCAGCATTCCATCTTCCTATCCTTCATCTCTCTACAATAAACTGCCAGTCTGAAAGGCTCCACTCATCATGGCAATGAAGAATTCCTCCTTTAAGGGACTGGAGACTGGCCTATTTTTCTGGTGAGCAGTACTGAAGAGATGGGAGCCCCGCACTGATAAAATTACAAAGGCTTCTGGTTGATTCCTGATGATCAGGATGCCTGCAGTTTGTTCTCTGACTCAGTTTGCAATTGACCTTAACCTTAACCACTGTCCCTGGTCTCTACATCCCTATTCCAGTCCCTGGCAAGAGAAAAGAAACGGTGAGGCTAGTGAAGTGAGAAAAACAGTGATATTTAACAGAGGCTCTAAAGGGAAGCTGAGGGTAATGGTCCAAAAGAGGCAGATAATAAAACTCAGGTTAAAAAGTTAAATATAGTTTGTTGCAATGAAGGAAGAGAAAGATACCTTTAACAGGATGTAGTACTGTGGGTTGAAATTTTTATCCTGTCTCCCATGAGATTCCCATCATTTTGATGAGGCATCCACAGGAGCTTGACTTTGGTTACTTGAATAGTATTTTGTTTGCAGTTCACCCTTACAGTAGGCAGGTAATTATGGCAATTAGGAGGTGTTTGTATTGAATTTGCATGGGCAATTTTCCCTTCCCTGTGTGTTTTTTTTTTATTAATTGCAAAGTCACATAGTTGATGTATAGGTAGTATCATGCCTCATCCTGCATTTTACAATAACGAGCAGATAAATAGCTCAGCTGAAATCACATAGTCCTACACTAGATACCCCAGGTATCACCTTATGTTCTTCTGCTCGAGCCATAATTAGAGTTTTATGAGTTGCAATTCATGATTATTAAAGAGAATAGAGTACTTCATACCATTTGTTGTTATTTGTGTACTTAGAGGTGTCTAAAAAATGAGAACACTGATGATTTTCAATCCTAGCAATTCTTCAGCAAAATGTAACAGGCATTTTGGGGAAAAATGACAAAAAACAAGCAAGAAACTGTTCCTTGCAGCTGCAGGAGTGGTGAGTAGTGCCACTGGGGGAAGAAGCAGACTGGATGGTTTGACAAGCATAGCATGAAGCTTGAACCTGAATCTTGGAATTAGGTTACTGCCAGTATTGGGAGGCTAATGGCTGAACTGGAGACTTCTAACATTCTTTTTCTCCTCCACCTAAAGAAAACTTAAATAAGATTTCTTTAAACTTCTGTGAAAATCTCATCTTTTGGTAAATCAAAGTTTTCTAATGAAAAGCACTGTGCTGATATTTTCTGGTCAGTTTTAGTTACAGACAGTCAATATCTTTATGCAAACATTGTGAGAACAGTTAGTCTTGAAGAGAGGAATGGACTTTTTGTAGCCCACTAACTGTGGCTTGCTGTGAATTGTATGGATCAGATAAATCTTATATCTGGAAAACAAAGCTTTTCACACTAGGTACTTTAAATAGGAAATTGTGTTACTTTTTTATCGAGTCTAACTGTAAATTTCCTTTGGGAGAAATAGATGCAGAATGGTGCATAGCCTACTGGGTAAGATGCTATCCAGACTTAGTTCAGACTCCGTTCTTCTGTTCCTGCTGACTGTGATGGGGAAGCTGAAGCTGAGTTTCCCCACTATGGATTATTCTTCCTCTGAATTTTTTCACTTCTTTGTTTTATTATTGTTTGGAGAATGTATATGCGTTCAATAGAAAGCAGTTTGGAAATGCACATATAGTCTGTGTGAATGCAGTTCAGTCCTGAAATAGGGTGGACATTAGGTTTAGGTCTCATCCCCACTAGTATTATGTGCCAGCTTATGGCTTCAGCTGCAACAATCAGTGCATTTAATGTTTGCATTGCTTTTCCTTGTTTATCCTAACTGATGCAGATGACATTTGGATATGTCTATCAGTACAAAATTGTATTAAAAATTAAATCAGGCATTCAGGAATGTAAAGTAATAGGCTTCTGCATTTCATGACACTGCAGAACATTTTGTGGTTGCACATTCTGTGCTGCTTGCCTTGTGTAAGAAGTATTTTGCAGGGAAATACTGTATGGCAATGGAAATTAATCCTGATCTTATGCTTAATCCGCTTTTACTTTCTTTCAGCTTAATATTTCCTGGGGTACGGCTGGGAGCTGACAGTCAGTTCAGTGATTTCCTTGATGGACTTGGACCTGCACAATTAGTAGGCCGACAAACACTAGCAACTCCTGCCATGGGTAAGAATATTATGTTATATGTTAGATGATACTAAAACAGTACCTATCAAACTCACTGCTAGACTGCAGCACCAAAAAGGCTTTTATGAAGTGGCTTCCTTCACTGTAAACACGAAAATCCTGTACCTGGTCACTGGTGTTCCTACTGATATTTCTAGCATGCTTGCATCCAGAATGAGTTGAGAAACAATATTGCTGCAGATGTTAAGTGTCTGTTAATCTCACTTGCAGTTTGAAGATCGAAGTTGCACTTTCCTTCACACTGGGCAGTTATTGTGAGTTCTCCAATCACTGTGAAATCTCAGCTGTTCAGCATTTGTATTTGATCACCACAGATTATACTGGATATGAAGATGGTTTCTTGCCAAACTCTGCACTTATCCAAGCTTGGTTCATCCCAAAGTAACCCCAGAACTTGAAATTTCTACCCATATCTGCAATGCCCAGTTATCAGTTATTGATAAAGCCAGTGTTTCTAATGACAAAATTCTTTTCTACAGCAGTTTTCTGGATCTATCTGCAATTTTCTCAGTACTCCAAACCAGTCTCCACTCCACTCCAGTCTGGATAACCCTATATTAGTGTTAGCTGTATCTTGATTATGTATAGGGTATAAGTGCTGTGCAGCAGCACAGTACTGTACAAGTGTCTTTGGAGTGGTTTGATATCTTTTTGCTTGTACTTGGACAATTTTTAGGCATGCTTCAAATACTACATGTTTAGGATTGTAAGCGAGGAGTCCTTGATGTTCTCCATTAAACATGCTGGAAATGGTAAGAGCCTAGTGCTTCAGTACAGCACTCTCAGAAATATCAGTGAGAATATTTTCTAAATCGAAGTGGCTCTGCTGGTATGAATACAGAGGTCTAAATTTCTTTCATCTTTACTTTAATCTCCTATTTTTCTGCAGATTCCTTGAGTCATGTGCATTTTCACTTCTTTGAACTGTTTTACTTACCAAGGGCTCAGGGTTCAGCCCCCCAAAAGTATTTTACCACACTTTTTACAACTTTCACATCTTCTGTATCCTGCTGCCATTGACAAATACCCGGATTGTTGCTCCCCCTTCTGGTTTCCTGTACCATATTTTTATTTGGTTGTGCGATACTGAGATGTAGTCTTAATACTGCTTCTTGGAATTTTCCTTTAAACTGTTTTTAGTGAAACACAAAACATGTTTATTCAAGCAAAGTCTGACAGGTAAAAACCTTCCCTGCTACTCTGTCATACCTCATGTGGCAAAGTATAACCACTGCTCTTCCATTGCGCAAGCTTGTGAAAATCTCATGCCTGCTTCATTTCAAAATGCTGTAATTCTAAATCTAGAACCCTCTAATTCTGTAGTTCAGGACTATCTATTTGTATTTTTTTTTAATTCAGAGTTCAAATCTAAAATATTTCCATATTCAGATGTGGCATGGATATATGGACAGTTCATTTATCTGCACTGAAGTCACAAAGCTACATGCTGTATTGATTCTAATTGATTCTAAGTGGCCTGTTAGATTTCTACCCAGCTGATTCCAGAGTAGATGGAATCATACAGGGCCAACGCTTTGAGCATCAGCCCATAGTTAAGGTAACTTTCCACGCATTTTATTGGTCTTGGAACAAGGAGTTTCATTTTTCTGCAGGAAATGTAGTTTGTCAGATTCATGCAGGGAAACAGCAGTTTGACTGTTAGCACAAGCAGGTTTTAGCAATCTGCATTATTTCGTTCACAACAAAAATAGGCATGCTGTATTGATAAAAATAGAATAATTGACACATTTATACTTCTTAGAGCTCTTTGCAGTACTCTTCTTTTGAGTTCCTGGAGGACAGGGCATCATTCTCTGAAGCTGCTGTTTTTGTGTGCCTCAACTGGTCGGTGCATTTGCCTTACACAAAGGATCTCCTCAGGCAATTGAGGTACAGAGTGTTCAAAGTGAACCTCAATCAGCAGTTCCCCTTCCTGTTAATCAGACAAGGAGACATTGCATGCCTAGCTCTTACATCTCAGCTTGGAGACAGAAATGTCCAGCTGAGGGGATTTCTGAACATGAATTTGGGTTTTAGGCTGTTGGCATTTGGGACCACTGCTAGGGAAGTGCTGCTGGAGCAGCAGTCCTGTGTGAGAAGTCATAATGTCATAATGAGAAATGAAAAGGATGGTGTTTATACTGAAATGTTGCTGTAAATTTGCTTGCCCCCGTGGGTCACAGACCCATTTAGTTCTAGGTTAAGGACAGATAAATTTAAGGGATCGAGAGAGGTGACAAGCACACTCATGGAGCAGACCAATAGAACACTAATCTTTCTGTTTCTCTTTCTTATTCTCATATCTCCCAGGCTGTTCTGCTTCTCAGAAAATGTTCTTCTTCTCCCTCAGGTGATATCCAGATTGGCATGGTGGATAAGAAGGGCCAGTTAGAAGTAGAAGTCATTAGAGCCCGTGGCCTCACACAAAAACCTGGCTCCAAATCTACCCCAGGTAAGGGAAAAATAAACAATACGTGAACAGAAATCAGGAATATGAAATATGCTGGTGAATTGGGGATTGGAGGCTTTTTAAGCACCTTGTTAGATGTAAATACATTTTATTTGCAAGGAATGTATGCATGGACATATATCCTTGTTATCAGTCAACTTCCTACCACATGCATCTGCTAATTGCATGTCACTTTTCAAGGAATTAGTTTTAGCAATTCAAAACCCATTCTGGACAGAACATCTGTAGAAGTATTCCTGTGTGTTTTAGGCAAGTCATATCTCTCAGAAAGGCTTTATCAATGCACGTGAAGTCCTTTGTGTTTGTTCCCCACCAAAATGAGATGAAGAGCAGATGACTGTGCTCTGAACAAACAGCTTAGTAGACCTGCAAGTCATAGTCTTCTGTATGCTTGCATGTTATGGTAGTGCCTGTGTCAGTAATCTGTATAATGAATGAAATATCATTTTATAAAAATATTTTTAATGTCCTAGTTATTTATAGAAATCTTCATTAGGAGAGATATATAATAACTGCTACAAGCACTGCTCACTATAACAACAGGAACTCTTGTTTTAGATAGCGCTTTGGCAAAATGGTACTTTGCAACCTCATTAGGAGCCTAAGACAAAAGAGCAGTTAGTGTCTGTGTTATCTGAATGACTTAGCTTTAAATATTCCTTTCAATGAAATATTTAAGTCTTCTGTTGTGATGTATCTCTGACCCCTACATAGTGACTCCAGCTTAACTATCAGAGACAGTTAATTCCTGGCAAAGGAAAGTGTTTTCAGAATGACAGATGAAACAGTGAAACAGAATTGTTATTAGTACCATCTTGGGTCATTAAATTTAAGGGTTATAAAAATGAAATGGGTTCCTTATGGTCTGTGTCGTTTATTTAACAAGTGTAATTGTATTCAGACTATACAACAAACATAGCATGTCGTGTTCTTTCTACTCATCTTCCTTTTATGGCATCTGTCCTCCAGCTCAGATGTGCAACATAGAAGTTTTTAAGTCCAAACATAAAATTAATGGTGTTTTGTTTGCAGCTCCATATGTCAAAGTTTATTTATTGGAAAATGGAGCATGTATAGCAAAGAAGAAGACAAGAATTGCACGGAAGACCCTTGATCCTTTGTACCAACAGACACTAGTTTTTGATGAAAGTCCACAGGGTAAAGTCCTTCAGGTCAGTTCCTTCCAAAATCCAATTTAGGCTGTCTTTTGGTAAAGCACTTGTATGTTTACTTAAGTTTAATTAAGATATGCAAACCCATTCCAACTCACTAAGTATTTAATTTTCTAAATATCAGCAAACACATCCTCATGGCTTGTGATTTCCGACCTGTGAAATGTCTGTCTGTATTAAACATTTCTCTTTTGTTGACTCTTGCTCCTGTCCTGCCATTAAGTTCTCTCATAAGAGGAAGCAATCATTCACCCTTAAGAAAAACATTTTCCTTACTATATACATCGTGATATACAGCAGGAGTGAGCATGGCTCTTTGAACCAGGCTGAACCTGTATCTTGTGTTCTTACAGGTAATAGTCTGGGGAGACTATGGCCGAATGGATCACAAATGCTTCATGGGTGTTGCCCAGATCCTTCTGGAGGAATTGGATCTGTCCAGTGTGGTAATAGGCTGGTATAAATTATTCCCACCTTCATCACTAGTGGATCCAACCTTGACTCCCTTGACACGCAGAGCTTCCCAGTCGTCTCTGGAAAGTTCAACTGGGCCTCCCTGCATTAGGTCATAGAAGCAGGTGCTGCCTAATAAAACATCACCCAGGATAACGATTGGAACCAGATATTCACACGATCAAAAACACTGTTGGAGAGAGACAATCACTTCTGTTTTTGCTTGTAGTAGTTATCCAAAAATATGTCTGAATTGTTTGTCAAGAGACGGCTTACATTGATGGAACAAAAGTATATAACATACAGCCAAACTGTCTGTCTATCTCTGATGCTTTTAATGATCCAAAGCCAAACAAAAAAATATTAAAAAATTAAAAAAGAGAGAGAGAGAGAGGGATCTTTAGATTCAAATTAAGTCAAATATGAGCCAAACTGGAAGCTCTCACTCTGTTAACAACATTGTATTTTTCACATTTTGACAGAGCCCTCAAGCAGTGTTAACTTCCTGGTGTTTCAGAAGTTTTTCTGTATTTGTTACTTCCACTAGTTTTTTGCCATGTGATTCTGCTAGTTTTGTAGAAGTCCTCACAACGCTAACAGAGACCCTTCCTTTCTTTTTCTAAACCAAACAAAAAAAAAGGGCTGAAGCTTATCTCTGTAAGCATCGTTAAAGTGTTCAGCAGCCAGTTATGATTCCAGCACGTTCAAATCATTTCTTGGTTCTGGTGCTGCAAAGTCTCCCATGTGGGAACCCAGAACAAATGAGCAACCGAGGTTATATTCTTAAAAGTAACTAATCATCACAGTGCCACTTTTTCTTTGTAAAAAGCAGATATGTTTGCATTATATATACTAACTTTTACGTTTATGATGTTTTGCATGGAAGAATTTTGAAGAATTCTGCAACTAATGCTGGGGACTGGTATAAAGCAGCTTTATTCTTAATTTTGACATAGAATATGTTACTGGTAATGCAGTTTTCCTCCTAGAAATGGAGAGGGAATACTTACGTTTCTGTGTATAAATGTATATTTGACTTCCCAAAACGTTGACCAGGAATGGATTGAGCATATGACACTTTCAGCTGTACCCAGGCTTCTCTCACGTGTGTCGCTTCAGACACACCTGTCTGCCCTGGATAGAGCATGGTATGAGTTGTTCAGTGTTTCACTGGAAATTCCAGTTGAAATATTCTGCACTTACTAATGTTTTTATCAAATTTTAGTTTACATTTCTTTGAGATTGATGCAAGCACAAGGCTTGATTTTTTAACGCAAGATATCTTACTTTTTGGAGAAAAAAAGTCAAATTTCAATTTGCTTTTTATTCATTTGAGTTCTTCTTGGCCTTGAAATCCCTTGTGATATCCTGTAAATGTGCTAAAAACTGCAGATTCTGCAGGTGCATTGTTATGTTTCCCCTCCTTTTACAGGCCATTCGATTTTGTGGTCACACAAATAGAGCAGCATGACTTGGAACTGTTCAAAGCTGCATGCACGTTTTGTAAAAAGAGATGAAAAAGGTTATTTAATAATGTATGTTAGTTCCACATAGGCCAGCTTGTATGTTGCATGTACTTGTACAGTTTGCTCGTAATTACAATACTGAAGTAACCAAGAAATCTAAGCCATCCATTTTTCTTATAGACATTTTGCAGGTTTTAGCCAGGCTAGGTCTGTGAGTCTGGTGCTAAATGTCTATAGATGGACTTTATTTTTTACCCTATGGAAAACGTGATGTAGTATGGACCAAATTCCTTCTAATAAATATTTTGGTGTAGATTCCTACTGTGGGGTTGTAACACATGTAGAAACTGTGTACACACTAGGTTTTAACTCATAGACATACTGCCTGCACCACGTGAACTATTTATTATTACTCAACACGTTGGAATTACTCTGCCCATCTTTCCATAGGGCACAGATTGGTACTGCTCGACCTGCTGAGCAGGAAGAACTCAAGCATTGGTGCACTACTACTAGATCCTGTTCTGTCTTAGTGGCCAAAAACCAACTAGTTATAATTCGATAGTAACTTTCTATTCTGACCACTTGTCTTAACACTCCCCTGTGCTTTTAAATGAACTTCCAACTCATATTATGTAAACATGTTTAATAAAATTTCCTTTTCATGTCCAGTGTAGTAGTTGTGCTCTCTGTATGTTCTGAGGTTCACCTGTGATTCTGCTCGCTGCAGGACTGTGTGAAATGTGTTAAGGAACAGTAAAATGATAAGTAACTTCTATGGTTCGTTTGATCGATGTAATAGTGTATGTTGAAATCTGGGACCAGAATCTGGGGCCTGGTGAAAGTTGTGTTTGGTTGGCTGCCTTCTCACCGTGAAAGGAGCCAAACTGTGCTCTCAGTTACTGAAGCAGGCCAATTAAAGTCACTTAGCCAAATTGCAATCTGGTGAAATCTGATCAGTTTGTTTGCAATGAGTGTTGCTGCACCTGCTCGCACCAGGTCAGCAGGATGGTGCATGTCAGCTCAGTGTTTGGTGTGGGCCGAGCCGTTAAGAGGTGAGAACAACTTCTTACCCTTTGCCCTTTCTAAACCCAGAAATATGCCGTTGTTCTGTCGTGCCATGATGGATCCTGCTTTATAGAAACATACCTGAGAGCAGAATTTGGCACTAAATTTTGTTAGAGAATTAAAGATGATGTATGTTGTTTGATTTTAGTTTTCCATGTCCCACAGATACCTGATCACAACTGAAAAATAACATAAAGACAATATTGCCTCACTTCAAACACTTTTGTTTATTACTTTATTTAACTGAATACATGATTAAGCTATTGAAAAAAAAAAAGAATAATTAAACATGGTAATCTCTGAACAAAAGGCATGTTATATCTCTGCTTTTGTGGGGTGGGAGTGATCTGTTTACATATAGAATTTGTCATACCGTTGCAAAAAGACTGCTTTCATAAATCTCATGACTTAGTGTTCAGTACTAGGAGATCTTTCCCGTGCTGATCCTTATTAATAAGTAAAATTTAGCATTTCTTATTCCCCCTAGAGCATAGAAAATGTAACATCAAAAAGAGCCCAACATACTGAACTACATCATTTTTGGTGTTTCTGATGAACAGGGCTCACACATGCAAAGAATTCAGGACAGAAGCAGTAGACTGCAATAGACAAATAAGTTACATGCTGATCTTCTTTTCCATGGGCTGTTGCCTTTTAAAAACTCATTGCTAGTTGCTGTTAGACGGAGAGCCATCAGAACTGTTCTGAGTGGGTAGGACAATCCAGAGCTTCTTGATCTCCTTCCTATGTAATTTCCAGAATAATGATATATGCATTTTTGTTGCCTATTTTCACTGACAAATGACAGTCCTAGAAGTTGATTTCAGCCTAGGATAGAGATTTCAGATTGGTCAGCTTGGAGCAGAGAAGGCTTCAGGGTGACTTTATAGCAGCCTTCCAGTAGTTAAAGGGGGCTTACCAGAAAGATGGGGAGGGGTTGTTTATCAGGGGCTGCAGTGATAGGACAAGAGTTATAAATAGTTATAAATAGTTATAAACTAAAAGAGAGGAAATTTAGAATAGATCTTAGGAAGAAAATCTTCACTCAGAGGGTGATGAGGCACTGGAACAGGCTGCCCAGAGAAGTTGTGGATGCCCAGCCCTGGAGATGTTCAAGGCCAGGCTGGATAAGGCTTTGAGAAACTGGTCCAGTGGAAGGTGCCCCTGCTCATAGCAGGGACTGGAACCAGATGATTCTTAAGCGCTCTTCCAACTCAAACCATACTATGATTATAAGAATACTATGATTCAGTGTTTCTAAAACAGAAAATTTCCAAGTGGATCTTCAGTGCCTTGTTCTGTGCTTTCAGGATTCTACCAATGACAAGTGACTCATACGAAATCTGCTTCTCTATTATGGCTGCTTTCTGCTTCTAAGGAGTTGTAGCTCCACTGTCCATAGCCCACTTAACTCCATCTAAGAACTGTGTGCCTCATCCTCTTCTTTTGCCATAAATGAAGAAATTCATGCCAGACAACAAAATTGTTCTTTCCTTAAAGCTACTGGTATTCCCTGTATGTTACTACAGTATAATTCTGCTAACACAGAATAAAGTAATTTGCAATAAAGCAGATTGTTGTAAAAGGACGTGGTTTCTCAAATCAGGAGGTGAGTCCTCTGACCATCTCATGTGATTAAGAATGCCACCAAAGTCTACCAAGTATAACAAGGTTCTTGATTAATTCCTTATTTCCAGGTCTGCCAAGTCTCTCTAGGAGGAAAACAAATCATAGAATGGTTTGGATTGGGAGCACCATTTAGTTCAACCTCTCTGCCATGGACAGGGACACCTACTAGATCAAGTTGCTCACATCACGTAAGTATTTTCTCAGGTTCTGTGTGGATGACTCTGTATGCTCAGAATTGTTAAATGCCATGGTTGTGAAGGGTATATGTTGCAGGCATGTCATGTAGATCTATCTTCTGAGTTTATGATCCAAGTTTGTCCTACCTGAGGTGCCAGATAAAGGAAGAGAAGCTGCTCCCACTCCTTCAAGAGCATAGATGCTGACAGTGATCCAGCTCCTGAAAGCACAGACAGGTGTCTAATGAAATGACCCTTTGTGGGGTATTTTCTAGAAGCTAGCATGCTTTGAAGACGTAATTGTGTATTAGAACATAAAATCTTGGACATTCTGCCTTATTGAGTCAAAGTGTCTAAAGCTAGACACTAGCAGCAACGGGGGAGAGGGTAAAAAGTTGACAGAATCAATAGACTACAATATTGCAATTCAGGTAAGGCAAATATTACAGATCTGTACTCACCTGTCTCTTCTAATACAAGAAATGAATCCTTAAGAGCTGAGTTTTTTAGAGATTTCAGCAGCTGTCTGGTCTGCTAAAGTGAGTCAGTCAACTAAGGCTTTCACAGAATCCCATGGGTGGCCTCAGAGAAAATTACCTTGAAAAAGAAGTTATGAGCAGCAGTTCATTACTATCGTGTTCCTAGGACAACTAGGAATTACTCATTCTGATTGCTTTTCTTTCACATATTTTACAATTATAAAGTCCTTCTAAAGTACAGTTAGGAATCAGTATTGGCCCACTTGGTAAAATGGTGGATACACGGTGAAAGACTTTGTGATATCACTGTCTGCACGGATTTTTAGTAATCTGCAACAATTCATTTAGTTGAAGAGTCTTTTTCACTTTTTCTTCTCATTTATATCAGCGGGATGCAGGTTTCTGGGTGACTTTGAGAACCCAGGTCTCTGTACCCGGATTTTGTGATGATTCAATTCCATATTTCAGAGATATCATATATATATGGAAAGAGCAGAATTTACACATGGAAAAAATAGTTGTGAGGTGCTCAGATACTGAAATGATATAACTGTCGCATTTTCCTGTCCTTTTTTTCACTGGAAAGTATCAGGAAGCAACATCCTCCACACTAAACTTCATTACATTTCAGCTACAGACAGAATTCCTGAGCTACACACCTAAGCAGGATACTGCTGTTTTCTTCAATTTGTGCAATCCTCTATTCAGAAAGTCACAGAATTACAGAATGGCCAGGGTTGGAAGGGACCTCAAGGATCATGAATCTCCAACCCCCCTGCCACATGCAGGGCCACCAACCTCCCCATTTAATACTAGACCAGGCTGCCCAGGGCTCCATCCAACCTGGCCTTGAACACCTCCAGGGACGGGGCATCCACAACCTCTCTGGGCAGCCTGTTCAGCACCTCACCACTCTCTCTGTAAAGGATTTCCCCCTGACATCCAACCTAAATCTCCCCTCCCTCAACTTAAAACCATTTCCCCTTGTCCTGCAGTTCTCAGCCCAAAGAGTTGATTGAAAGTCACTTGTGCAGATGATGTTTCGTGCCCCAATATCACACTCTACAGGCATCACTTTTACCTCTGCATTTCCACTTTGTCTTTAGTCACTGTTGTCTGGTCTTACTTGCCTAGGCTGTTTGGTGACAGATCTCCACAGAATAATGTTGTATATGCCACAGCACTCACAGGTAGAATCACAGAATCATAGATATTGGAAGGGACCTTTGGAGATCATCAAGTCTAACCCGCTTGCTAAAGCAGGTACTCTACAATTTGTCCAGGTGGGAAAGTGTCCAGGCAGACTTTGAATATCTCCAGAGAAGGAGACTCCACATCTCTGGGCAGCCTGTTCAAATGTTCTGTCACCCTCATTGTAAAGAAGTTTTTTCTCATGTTGGTATGGAACTTTGTATGTTCCACTTTCTGCCCATTGCCCCTTGTCTTATCGCTGTGCACCACTGAAAAGACCCCGTCCTCATCCACTTGACTCCAATCCATTAGATATTTATAAGCATTGAAGAGATCTCTTCTCAAGACTGAACATTCCCAGGTCACTCAGCCATTCCTTATAAGAGCTATGCTCCAGGCTCCTCATTGTCTCTGTGGCCCTCCACAGAACTCTCTACAAATCCCCCTTCTTTCTTGGACTGAGGAGCCCAGAACTGGACACAGCAGACATTTAGACTAATATGACCTCACTAGGACAGAGTAGAGGGGGAGGATCACCTCCCTTGACCTGCTGGTCACGCTCTTTTTAGTGCACCTTAGGATCCCATTGGCCCTCTTGGCCACAAGGGCATACAGCTGGCTCATGGCCAACCTGTTGTCCACTAGGGCACCCAGGTTCTTCTCTGCAGAGCTCCTTTCCAGCCCCTAACCTGTACAGATGTGTGCAGTTATTCCTCCCCAAGTGCAGAACTGCAGTTGCCTTTGATGAACCTCACAAGTTCCTGTCCACCCAGCTTTCCATCCTGTCCTAGTCTTGCTGAATGGCATCACAGCCTTCTGTGTGCCATTCACTCCTCCCAGCTTTGTATCATCAGCAAACTTGCTGAGGGTGAAATCCATCCTTTCATGCATGTCATTTAGAAGAAGCTGAACAAGATCAGACCCAGCACTGATCCCGCTAGTTACAGGCCTCCAACCATTCTATATACCATTGATCCCAACCCTCTGAGCTCTGCCATTCAGCCAGTTCTCAATCCACCTCACTGTCCACTTGTCTGTCCCATACCTCCTACTGAGTGTCAAAAGCCATGCTGAAGTCAAGGTACACAACAGACACTGCTCTAGCCCCATCTACTCAGCCAGTGATGACATCATGGAAGGCCACCAGATTGGTCAAGAAAGATTTCCCTGTGGTGAATCCATGTTGACTACTCCTAATAACCTTCTTTTCCTTCATTTGCTAGAAGATGGAATCATCCCATAATCATACAGTTTGCATAATCATACAGAGTTCAGTAAGACAGTTCTAGGTGCTTTAAGGAATCTTGTCGTACTATTGATCCTCCCAAAATCAAGATTTGCAAATCTAACAAATATTGTAAAACAAAACAAAACAAAACAAAAAGAGAAAATAAGTTTTAGTACACGTATTTACAGACTGCAGAAACGCTGTCCATAGGCAGTGTGAACATGGCAACGTTACACTAGCACATAAGAATGAAGACCAATTATTATTTGCATTAATGCAAAAAGTGAGGGAAGGTCAGGAGGGGGATTGTTTTCTAAATATTTAGTTACTAAATGGTATCTATTAGAAGCCAGGAGCAGCAACCTCCACTTCTCCTGCTGCTCCTTAGAGCAAGAGGGTTCCAAGAACTTCAGCCTCCAGTTTTAGGAACTGCAGTGTTTCTCCCATGGTGACAGTATCAGACTAAGCCAGCAACCCCTTGAATGCACAGGAATGAACAGACAGCACAAAAGAAAATAATGACAACTACAGCAAAAAGGCAGGGCTTCAAAACAATTTGCATGCCAACCCTGTTTAGGTTGTGAATGACTGAGAATGCAGCTGTCACTGAATAACATACAGAAGAGTCTGAAGTTAAAACAAGTTTCTAGATATCCCTCTTACCCTTCAGGTTAGGTGGGCTGGATGTCTGTGGGTGACTGATGCTATGGAGTTTTGAACAAAAATGAACCTTCTGTAAATGGGAGCTTTTGTATATACAGCTTGTCCAAGCTTTTCTCTTTGGAGATGATCTGTTGCTTGCAATAACTGCGAGCTTAATTTCAAGGGGATGTATGGGGTGTATTTAATTTTAAGCTCAAAGAGCTGTATTGTGGAAGACAGAAGTTGCATCAGCCCTTGTGAAGCCCTGGCTAGGATGGTAAAGCAGTCAGGTGCTCTGTAATGGGTTACCAATGTGCAAGATCTGGAGATCTTCAGAGAGGATGGGAGTAAGATTTTAAGGAGCATAGTGAGAGAGAAGGGAAGGAAGAAAATGGTGCCTCTGTTCACTTGGGGGAATTAAGAACACTCATGGAAAAAGGAAAAAAAAAAAAAAAAGAAAGAAAAAAAAAAACCACAAGATATACCTGCTTAGGTCCTGTCTTTTCAACTGAGAGCTTCAAAAAGAAGTGTAGTGGCTGAGCAAATTTGGGCCAACCCCTGAAAAGCCTTGCGCATATCAGTGGGTGTCTGTCTAGTTGGGCAAAGGATGTGGCCCAAGTTCAGTTTCTCAGTATGGGCAACAGGATCTCTGGTGGCTACAGTACATCTTTTTAGAAAAAAAAAAAAGATGAGATGATGTGTCATTTTCCTTTCTGATAAAACTCTGCAGGAGTTAAGGAGAAGAGGAAAACAAAGTTGGTGTCACAAATAATCTTCAACTTGTTTTACATCCAGTCTCAGATGGCATGTAGTGGTTGTAATTGCTGGGAATAGGGATTATTCTATGGATGTGCGTGAGGGTATGAGGGCCCTACAGAGGGATCCAGGTAGGCTGGATCAATGGGCTGAGACCAAGTGCCTTGTCCTGCACTTCGGTCACATCAACCTCATGCATCACTCCAGGCTTGAGGCATAGTGGCTGGGAAGCTGCACAGAGGGAAAGGATTTGGATGTGTTAGATGCAGCTGGCTGGACATGAGCCAGCAGGGTGCTCAGGTAGCCAAGAAGGCCAATGGGATTCTGGTTTGTATCAGAAATAGTGCAGCCAGCAGGAACAGGGGGGTGATTGTCCCCCTGTACTCAGGTCTGGTGCAGCTTCACCTCAATTACTGTGTTCAGTCTTGGGCCTCTCACTACAAGAAAGACATTGAGGCCCTGGGGTGTGTCCAGAGAAGGGCAAAAAGCTGTTGAGAGGTCTGGAGCACAAGTCTTACGGGGAGCAGTTGAGGGAACTGGGATTGTTCAGCCTGGAGAAGAGCTCAGGGAGATCCTCTTTCTCACTACAGCTAAGTACACTGTCTGCTCTCCTACAGGAGGCCAGATGTTCTGGTTTCCTCCTCTCACCCTTCCCTGCCCATTGCAGCTAAAAGGCAGTTTGGTGCAGTTTGGTACCTGCTACCAGCTCTCAGTTGCTCTTCTCAGGTGCTGCCATGGAGCTCTTAATTCCCAAGCCTCTTGGTGGAACAGGCCAGAATTACCAAACCATTCATGTTAAAAGCCAAAACAAAACAACTCAGGCCTTTGGCATTTCTTCTGTGCATTAAAAGATAAAAAGGAGAAAACAATTTTCATTGTTCATTGGTTTGAAACAGCATCAAATTGCATTCCCACCAGAGGCTGTGGCTGTGCTGTCTGTATAACCCTTATGTTTCTTTATACAAACAGCCTTCCTTGCTAGATTTCTGTTATGTCATTCAAATCCTCCATAAAACAAATCCCCAAATGTAAATGAGCAGAAGGAGACACGTTTCCATGGCAGTGAGCAGCTCCTCAGGGCTTAACCTCCCACTCCTTTTGTTCCCGAGCCCGCTATCTCCCGCAGCACTAATCTCAGCCTTGTTCTCCCATTCCCTGTTGTCCGATACCGCCTCAAAGCAGCGTCTGCCGTCTCCAGGGAGCACCTGTTGTATTTGGTAACGATTCCTCCCGACGCCTTCCTGGGGCACCGGCAGGCCGCAGGGGGGCGCCGCAGCGCCGCGGGCCTCGCGGAGCCAACGCCGCCGCTTCGCCCTGAGCCCGCCGCTCCCCCGGTTGCCGCCGGGGGGCGCTCCCGCACCGCGGGAGGAACCCGGCCGAGGGAGGAGCTGCTGAGCTCGGCCGGGCTGCGGGAGTGGTGGGCTCGGCGGGCCGCAGCTCTGCGCCCCCTTGGTCTCGTCTGGTTGAGCTTGACGGCCAGCGTGGGCCTGTCCTGGCCTTGGAATACGCACCTGTGCCACCGCCAGCCAGTGTTGTGAAGCCTGGTGTGCAGCATGGCAGGAATCACAGAGGTCTCCACTTTAACGTGGAAAAACTGACATCTGTTATATTAGACGCTTTTGTATGGAAAAAAAAAAATAGTGTTTTTTTTTTCCATGTGTTGAATGTGTATTTGCAGCTGAAGTGAAGCTCTGCAATTGCTGGCTGTGTCTGTTCGCTGGTTTCAAGTTATGGCTATCCAAGCAGTCCCAAACTTTTGAAGTAAGAAGATATGAGGAGTGGCAAAGGAAATTGGAAACGTTTAGTCTGGACAAGAGGAGGCTCAAGGGGACCTTATAGCTCTCTACATCTGCCTAAATGGAGGTTGGGGCGAGGTGGCGGTTGGCCTCTTCTACCTAATAGGACGAGAGGGAATGCCCTCAAGTTGCACCAAGGAAGTTTCAGTTTGGATATTGGGAAACATCTTTTCCCTGAAAGAGTGGTAATACTTTGGAACAGGAAGCTGGTGGAGTCGCTATCTTTGGAGGTGTTTAAGGAAAGGGTAGATGTAGCACTTAGGGTCATGGTTTAGTGGGCAGTGTTGATGGTAAGTAGGTGGTGTGACTAAGTGATCTTAGAGATCTTTTCCAACCATAATGATTCCATGATTCTCTGAAGGGGAATTCTTAATGCATGAAAAGAAATGGTGATTGTATTTAGCAGTCTTCCTTGTTTCAGTATGGACTGTGGACTCACATAAATCCATACGGTTCCACTAAGCAATGTTAAAAATAGTCCCCATTGGCAGTGACTGATCTGAGAGATCCATGTCAGGCTGCTGTATGGTGGAATGACAATCCTTATTTTGTTTTCTGAGCACCGCTTTTGCTGTTAAACTGTTGTGAACCTTCACTTCACCTTTGTCACTTTCCTATCAAACTGAGCGTTAGATACATCAGGAATTTCATCCAGCTGAAGCTGGGAATTACACAGAAGTGTTTTCTTGGTCCTTTCTAACTATGGTGGTGTTTTAATTACAAATGAGCCAATTAAGGTCTTCATGCCTTTAGCTCTCCTACATCCTCAAACTCAGGTTTTCTGGGATTAGGGCTCCAGCTGACCAAGCATGGAGAATCTCACAACCCAGCCACCAGTTATCAGACACAGTGTAAGTGCAAGGGCTGAGCCCTGAGCCCAATGCTAGAGCTTCACTGCCCCAATCACGGGGTTGAAAAACAGATGGCCATGTTTTAGGATTGGTACCCAGTTGTTAGGAATCAAAGGGGAATCCATCCAGAAGAATGGCACTCACCTGGGTATGACTGAGAGCTTGATGCACAGTACTGGAGCTTCAGAAACACACTTTGTTGTTCCCTGATAGTGACAGCTGTACTTTGGAAAAGAGGATCTGGTAAATGAGGGAAGTGATCACTCAACATAGCAGAAATTGCACAGAAGTCTGCAACTGTAAAAACTATCAGCTCTCAAATTAGTTAGCAGGGCAGGACAGATGCACTTCGTGGCACTAGGTCAAAGCACAAAGCTTCCTAAATTTAATCTTGCTTATCAACTTCTGCCTCTTGAAGTTCCCACTGTGCAAGACATCCCTGAACCAGTCAGAACCACCAGAAGGTGTTCCTGGCATTTTCCCCCAAGTGCCTGGAGAAGACGCTGTTCCAGAGGACATGAGTGGTATATTCTTATTTCCTGGCAACGCATGGTTGCCAGAAAAGCTTCTTGAGATTAACTGGGGGTTGGCATAGTTTGCAGCAGCCTTTAACCTGCTGTAACGTGCTCTGAGATGAAGACAGCTGCAGGCAACTCTTGCTTCTTTTGAACTCTGCGCCAGTCCGATGTGCACATGCTGCCCTTCAGCAATGCAGCACAATGGCGGGCAGACAACAGAGGGCCTTGCCTGCAAGCTGGAGCCTCCGGTTGGGAAGCCCTCTCACTTCCTTGTGAGCGGGGTAGGAGAAGGCCTGCTGTGCTGGCTTTGTGTGTATGCAGACAAGATTCGGCAGGGCACGTTTGCCGAAATTGACACTGGACCAAGCCCTTCAGATGCACATTCCTGAGCCCACTCCTCCCCTTTAGGGCATTTTATACTAGCCACTCCCAGGTTTCCTTCCCCTCTCTTTAATTACCTTTTGGTAGCAATCATCTTTGTCTGTATGTATATATGCTAATACTAGGAGGGCTGTCAGTGCAGCTTTGCAGCCCAATCTTTTCCAACATGATTGTGGCTTCGGGCTGTGGCTTTTTTCCAGTGCTTAAATGCACCACCTGTGGGCTATTGGGTGAGGACAAGGATTTGCATTTTTCTTGCACACAAAAAAAGGAAATGCATTCTCCCTCTTCACAGATGCCACAACCACAACTGTGCTGCTGAACAGGCTTCTGTTGCTGGCAGGGAGAGCAAGGCAACAAGAGAAAACTCAGGAGTCACCCTTCACCTTCTGTCACTGCGATTCCTCCATCACAAACCTCTAGATACCAGTCCCACTGTGGGGACTGCAGCCCTACGGCCAATAAAAGAGATGAGAGCTATCATTGCCCTTCACTAATGGTCACTAATGGTCACTAATGGCAATCTGAGGAAACTCCTCCTTCAGAATCCACAATATGTTGGAGATAATGGTCCTACTCTGCAGCCCTTGTAATATCCTGCTGGAGGCTGGCTGTGGTGAAAGAGGCTGGGAATGCAGAGACTCAAACCATTAACTTCTAGCATGGTTCAGAATGAGCTGCCCGTGCTACAGGCATGACTCAGAGCCCAGGAAGGTGTTTGGGATCTGTGATGATAATATGAAGTGGTCAAACCCTTGGGAAATGCTTTGAGCCCTGAGACGGTTCTTGTCTCCAAATGTGAGTTAATTTTTGGCGGATGCAAAATTTCCTGGTTGAAAATTAAACTTAGCAGCTGAGCATACCTTGCTTTCTTGTTGTTTTGTTGATTGTTCTTAATTCTTATGTGATTTCTTTTTTTTTCTTTTTTTTTTTTTTTTTTTTTTTTTTTTATCTTTGCAAGTTTCAGAAGGATTGAAAAGACATGGAAATGCTAACGGGTGTTTTGGCTCATTCTACCGTGTAGAGCTTCTCTGTGCCAAAGTGCTAGTTACCTAGGAAACTGCTGTAGAATTGGATTTGGATAGATGTGTTGTCAACTGCAAATGAGTAGAGTGGCTTTTCAAGAGGTGGGAAAGAGTGTAAAATGCATTGAAAATTAGAATGCCTGTAACATGATTTCTAGGTAAGATGGTGGTCATATATTTTTGACTGGCATTTTGTAGGCACACTGACAACTGCACAAAAGGGATTGCAGATGGAGTGTACAACCATGCTTTGGTATCTGAACTTAAATGCCCTTGTGTTTGTAAGTTGGGTAGGCTTTAGTCTAAATGTCAGACCCAGAGTGTTTGCGAAGAATAGTACGAAGGCTGCCATTAAGCATTTTGCCCATTTTATTAAAACAACCTGTCTAGAGATTTGAACTACAGCACAGCATGGCCATTTATGAAAAAAGAGAGACTGATGGAACATGTTTAATGATGGAGACACATCTAAGGACTTATGCAATGAAAAAAAATGTGACTGCAGAGCTTTTCCTGGAAATCACTATTAATGAGCCATCTCCAATACAGCAGCAAAAAGTGAGAAACAAATAAAGGCTTCAGTCTGGGGTAATTACAGTTATGTCTGTCAGTTCTGCTGCAAAGGCCAAATCTGCGAGTGCCATCTTGTCCCAAGGGAGTCAATACTTAAGAGTGGTCCACAGCTGAAAAAAAAATGAGCAAAGCAGTGGGGCTTACTTGGTAAAAGTAGGTCTCCAACAGGTCCTCCTGTTTTTCCCCCTAAAACATATGCAGGGCTAGCTTTCAGACTTGCACTGAACACCAATTTCCTAAAAAAAGTATTTCTCCTAAAAAGATGCACTTGAAATGCAAAGTCAGTATTCATGTTATCACAGGTGTCATCAGTTGGCACAGCTGCACATAATCTTCAAAGTTTTTTTTTGTTTGTTTGTTTTTTTCCTTGCTAAGCAGGTGAGGAGTTTCCAGTCTTGCAAAGGTGAATTGTGCTGCTTCTTTTGGGTTAGGTGAGTGCACCAGCTGAGAAGAAGGCTGAGGCAGGGCACTGCCCTTCCTCCTCTGGAGGCAGAAGTAGGCAGAACCTACTTCCAGAAGCATGTCTGTGGTGCCTCTGCATCTCTAATGCTCCTTGCATTTCACTTTGCAGGTGCTTCTCTCCTCCCAGCGGTCTAAAACAAGTGCCAAAGGCATGAAGCCTGACCTTAGGCTTGTGTTGCTTTTTCTGTTGAGTGCTGCTGAGGCTCTGTCTTTAAGGCAGGATAGGTCCCTTAAAGCTGCCTGCAGTCTTTTTGATCTGCTCCTGTCTGGCTGACATGAACAGCAGGGCTAAAACAAATTACCCTGTGGATGTACCACTACTGCCCTGATCTGCTTTGCTGCCAGGAAACCAGGTTGCGTGGCCCAAACCTCTGCTGCTGCACTGGAGGTAGACACCAGAGTTTGAGAGAAGCTGTGATATCTTGGGTCTTTTATCTGCTGTTTATAAGAATACAGGCACCCAAGATCACTATTCCTTAGACAATGTCTTTAACAACATTTACGCTGGAGATCAGCCAAAGCCTGTAAAACTGCAGGCTGCTGGGCCTGGAGGTAGTTGCACTACTGTCCAGCACATCCGAAATTTCTCTCTGGCCTCTACTTTCAGAAAGGAGCTGATCTCCTGTCCAGACACAGACACTCTTCCTCGCTGCTCAAGTCCAGGCTCACAAATGTCTACGTGCACACAAACCTAAGCAGACTCCTCCATTTCAGACCCATCTGTAACCTGTATAATGAATAATGTATAACGAATTTTGTGGTCTACATGTTTATTAAGTGACTCAGTATTTCCAGAGGAGATTTTGTGCTCATGTTTTACTCACGTCGCAAAACCCACTCACTCTTTTATTATCCCTAGCAGCAGTAGGCGATAATAAATTATACAACTGCAGATGACGGTAACTATATCAACAAACAAATTGTATTGGTTTTCAGTGTGAGTTTAAAGCTCCATTTATTGGTTGCACAGACTCTGAAGAAGGAATCTGGGAATGCTGCTGCTGTTTTTAAACATTCTTGCAGAACTGTAATCCAAGCCTTTCTTGACAAGTCTCTAAAGGAGATTTTGCTTAATGTGTACCTCAGCTTTTACATACGGGAGAGGAATTTGCATATGTAAGAGAAGGGGAAGAAATATAACTTACGCAATAGCGACAGTTCCCATTTACTTCTGCGTGAAGGAGATGAAAGATAAAACGAGCTTGGGTGTGGAATTCAAATCTAATCCCCCTCAACTGCACATCCAGAGACACATTCATACCCCCTGGAAAACAAAGGCTTGTAACAAAACGTCAATCAGCAGTGTAGCTACAGCCCATGCATCAAAAAAAGCTCGCACCCTCCCCAAGTTTTTCTGAATCCCATTGTAAACATAGTAGTTGCTCAATGAATTTGCAGACTGTGGGAAGATGTGAGCATATGCAGTAGCAGCCATTTTGAGACAGCCACTGTGGTCAAGGATTGATTTTTTATGGAAGCAGGCGTACCTTCATTTGTAAATTACACTATCCTTTCTGCAAGGAGTAAAGACACTGTTTATAGAGAAAATCATTTCAAAGGAGGGCATATGATAGAGGTGTACATCAGCAACAAGCCGGAACACTTAGAGACCTGTGACTGTGGCTCACCAGCTGCTCCACATGCTGAGTTCTTGGTTGGATGGAAAATTTTCCCTCACTGTTTGCCTATGCTCTGTGGCCATACACTCAAAACCAGGTGTACCTGGATCAGGGTTGCAGATCCTTGCCTGCTGGTGCTGGATGGGGCATACCTGGTTAGGGAAATAGGTAAAAGTGAGGCTTGCAGTGAAAGGAGATGGCCTGCAGGCTCTCTGAAGGTCAGGTTTTGCTCTGAACTCCCCAGCATAGTGTTTTGCGAGTGAGTCTGTGAGTCTGGAATCATCTGGAGCAATCAAGAGCTGGCTAAGCTGCAGCCTGAAAGAAGCCTCCTGGTCCATACAGGGCTGACTAGCTCATACTTTGAACTAAGCTGTCAGTCACCACCCTGACATGCCTTACGGGCTCCAGACTGCCCATAAGTTCAGTTTAGGCTGACATGAGCCTTTTCTGTTTGCTCCTTTTGTGGTTATTCTCAGGGGCTGTGCAGGAGCCTCCTGCTAGCGGAACTGGGGAGTCTACAACCCAGGCTCCCTACAAACTCTCACCGAAGGTGATTGTACTGAGCCCCCTTGTAACTGCTATGGGGACTGGCGGCAGAGCTGCATATTTCAATTAGAATTGATTGTTAAAGGTACTCTTGGAGCTTGACACTTTTTGACGCCGGGAGCTTGAGGCCAGACCTTTGAGCATTTCCTCTTGCAACATCACCAATCTTTACATGAATAAATGAGACCATTTACAGACATAAGTCAGTTCTTGTTACTTGGACGTCTCTTTTCCACAGTCTGTATATTCCTCAGTACCTTTATTGAAATAACAGCTGGTCTCTATTAAGCCAGCAGTCAGTCAGGACAATACAGACTGCCCCCCTCTTGGGCTTTTATAAGAATTTGGTTGTGTTACACACATTGCTAGTTAAATGTAAAGCTAAAATGAAGAAAAAAGTTATGAAGTGTTATTAACTTAGATTCAGACTGCAAAAAACTATTCTCCAAATAAAGACAGCATGCTAGGAAATCAAAGCATATTCAAAATGGCTCCCACTTTAACATCTGCTGTGTGCTTGTCCATTTTAAAATTTAAATTGCTAATTATTCACTCAAACAGTCTGCAGTGTTCTCTTCATTTTGTTGTCAGCCAAGCATCATTCTTCTATTCTAGAGGACACAGAGGTAAGCTTTACCTAGGTTGAAGCAACTCACTTTATTCTGATGAAGATTTTGCTCCTTTTGCATTCCCATCATCTTGTGTTATTTTTTCCCTGTCTTGGAACACTTGTTATCTTGCAAACACCTTTATCCTATCAAAAGTGCAAGATTTAAATTTTGTGCAGCAGGTGACAGTTAAAACAACTTGACAGTCACAGAGACAATTAAAATGTATTACTGGATTCTCTCACCAGAACAAGGTGCCCAAGGCCACTGTGGTGAACGTATCACCAAACCAGACAGGGTTTTTGCAGCAGGCTGGAACAGGAGCACTTGCTTCCTTGGCAGTCCTCCTGCCTCCTTCAGGCATGCTGAGCTCCCTGGCTTTGCTAATGTCTTCCAGCTGAAGTGCAGTGATCACATTACTGCTGTTCTCCATCTCAAGACTTTCAGAGGAGGTTGCTTCATGCTTAATTGAAATTATTTTGTTTTGTGTATGGGTATGTACAGTCAGGCTTTTTTTTTTTTTTCCTTATATCCTGTTCCCATATGCTGAGAAAATCCGGAAGTTAACATCTGAGTAAATTACACCACAGTATGTGAATAAACATAATGATAATTACACACTGGAACAGGTTACCCAAGGAGGCTGTGGATGCCCCATTCCCGAAGGCATTCAAGGCCAGGCTGGATGTGGCTCTGAGCAGCCTGGTCTGGTGATTAGTGACCCTGCACATAGCAGGGTGGTTGAAACTAGATGATCTTTGAGGTCCTTTTCATCCCAGGGCATTCTATGATTCTATGATAATATATTAGAAATAATATATGCGTTTGCCTTAATTTCATAGCAACATCTCTATTAGGAACACAGTATGTTGACAAGTTGAAGTGTGGTAATTATACAGGTAAATATAAATAAGGAATTTTATGGGCATCCTGGGTTTTCAGATATATCCTGCCTTCTCTTCATGTGTTCTTTACTCTGCATCCTCTTTTCTGAAATTCCCATTTGCTATATTCCTCCTTCAGGGATTCTAGAAGCAAGGGAATTGCTCAGAGACACAGAAAGTTACTCTTCCTTATTACAGTAATGTCATGTAAATATATTCTACATCCTCAGCCTCTCATGTAAATAGAGCTGGGCATGTTATCTTTACATTCCAAGGCTGCTGTTATTAAAACATCTCAATCAAACATATGCATTCGTCTGTGCAGAAATGGCCTTGCTCATTTGCTTTTGGGTGGAAAAAGAACAAGCTTGTGTTAAGTGGGTAAGAGCCTGGGGAAGGACCGGAACCCCAGACCAAGTGCACAAAGTGAAACACCCTCTTCCAGAGTATGTCTTTACTGGATGGGAAAAAAAGATCTATCTTCACAATCTAAGTTCACTAACCTGATTTCAAAGAGCTGTGAATACTGCATTGATTGATTAGTTTTTACTTGGGTCAGCAGCACATGTTCAAACCTTGTAGCAAACCTGATACTTTAACCTGGGTGCACATAATGGGCTCTGGAGAAAAAAGGGCAGATTCTGCCTCTCTGAGTATACTGGTGTTGGAAAGCCCAAATGACATGAGGCTGCTGACACCTCAGTCAGGATGTTTAACCACTACACGCTTTCTTCATGATGCCGCTGTTCAGAAGTACTCAGTGTCACTGTTCCCAGAGCAGCAGTGAAATTCCTGTCAGTTTACAGGTGGGCACTTTTGGAAGCAGTGTCTACTCTCCCGCTTTTTTGGCAGCTTTGAACAGGAAATGTGGGATTGATGTGCCCAGATCTGGGCTCCTGCTGTAGGGTATCTGCTGTAGCAGGGGGGTTGGACGCAATGATTTCTTGAGGTCCATTTCAACCCCTGCAATTCTGTCATTCTGTGATTTGGGTTGAAAAAGTAGTCTTCCCCTGTAGTAAAATTTAGAGTATTGCATTTCACTATAGTTAGTTAAATGCTGTCTGAGAGGCAACTAATTCCGTTCATCAATTTCCTTCTGAAGTATTAAGAAGGGCCAGAGTTCTATATGAATTCCTTTTTAAGCCCTCCCTGGTTCTTCAAGCACTGAGCAGACAGGTTACTAGAGGTTCTGGAGCACTGATCTCTTTTGTGATTTTGCTCTTGCGAAAACACTTTGCTCCCCTTTAAAATAAAAGTGTTAAAAATGATAACAAACTGCAAAATCAGGAGAGTGAAGACATACTGTACTGCCAGCGAGGCTAAGCCATGACCATGCCACAATAGTACACTTTAATCTTAACATATCAGGTTCAAAATCCAAAGATTAGCTACACTGCTATATATCTCTTACTGAGAAAGTTTCCATTTCCTTTTTGACAAGTATGAATGTCTGTTACTGGCACTGTGAGTATGTGCCTTTTTTTCAAGCCAACACTGTTTGTAAAATTCCTTTAGAAAAATTACTTAGTGTAGGAGTTAACCCCTTGCTAACTTGAACTGAGAAGTTCGTGGTTCAAATCACTTCTCCTCTACAACATTGCTGTACTCAAACTGATTTTTCAAATTGGCAGCTTATGTAATTCAGGGACATATTTTCTGACCTCTGTGCCATATTCTGCATATACTGTGCCTACTGCATTCCTCATCCTGTAAGCAAATTGTGTTTGTTTTCTCTCCTCTTCATCCACCCTCTTGAAAACGTTGTTTTATAGCCAAGGTTCTACAGAGTTAGATACTCATCAGATACCAGCTATGCTGGTGCCAAGATATATCTATTGCCTGAAAATATCAGTGTCTGAAGGGTTTGATTTTCTCTCTTTGCTGTAATTAAATACTGTGCAGATGGAGCTATGGATTCATTTATAATAATTATGATTTTTTTTCTTGATCTTCCTCTCTATTTTTTACTTGTTGTGGAATTTTATGGCTCTTTTAGCTTCCTACTTTTGTTAGGTTGCTTGTCGGCTACAATCTTATGTAATGGTAGGTCATCTACTCAAGAATGACTTAGATATAACATTCTGCCAAGGTAGCTATAAAGCTGCTGTCCATTTAAAACCTCTTTTTTTGTGTGTGGTAGTATGTTTCAAACTAGTTTGAAATTTAAAAAATTATAGTAGTTAAGATTTGTGTGTGTGTGTGTGTGGATTTTTTTCTTTAAATGGATAACTTCAAAGTTCAAAGAGAATCATCTCATCAGGTGTTTTTATGAAGATTTTCTTGTTCTTTGAGTAGCAGGACCACGTATGTCCCAAGATGTGCTCTGAGATGGGTTGTGCTGCAGGCGCAGAGCTTCACAAGTTTCTGCTGCAAGCACCAGTAGCTTTGGTAATAAATGACAATAATCTCAGGAAGCCGCCCATGCAAAAGACTTTTTGTGGCTTAAATGCTGCCACTGAACAGAAAGAGAATGTTTATTTAATGACCAAACTGGCTTGTCCTCAGATATGCCATTTTGTCTTCATAAATTTTGGGAAGAATCCAGAGAATGTTGCCAAGGGCAACCACTGCATCTTGAAGAACTGGAAACAAAGTACAGGAAGAAAATTGAATGAAGATTCCTTAAAGGTCTTTATCCAGTGTACTCAGTGCCTTGTAGGTAAACACATGTTACAACTACCACAGTTACACCTCATCAGGCCGTGGCCTTGGGACATTAAATGTAGAGAAAACTTAACCTACACACTGAGTATCATTTTCCAGTTGACATACCTGTATCAGTCACTGGTAATGGGCTTCAGCTGTTACAAATAACTCCACTGAGCCTCACAAGTACCTCACAGGGACATCTGCCTCACCCACTCTCCTGTACTCCTTTAGTCCTTTGAGGGTTTTCTCCTTGCCCTCCTGTATCTGCAATCACCTTCCTAAGGTGACGGCTTATTTGCCTCCCTCTGTCCTCCCAGTGATGCCACACACCTTACTCTGAGGAGGGTTGGATGAGCAGAGGCTCCTGTAATGACTGCTTACTAATGTATTCTACAAACATTGTCATCTTGAGTCAAACTTATCCAAGGGTGGCTAAAAGGTGATTTCATCTGTACTCCTGAGAAATTGGTCTAAATTTCACTAAGGACTGGAAAGAGCCATCACACATGGAGGAAAACTCATGCACATGTTGATGCCAGAGTGATGGCTAAAGGATCATCCAGGTGAGAATTAAACGACCATGTTTGTATATCTGATATCATTTGTATATCTGATCCCTCTTATCTTTTGTCAGTAACAGCGATGCACGCACGCGCACACACACACAAAAAGCACATAGCATGGAGCTGACAGCTATTTTAATGAATGACCTTTTTGGGAGGGTGAAAGTCTGAGATATTGCTCCTACCCAGTACTATGACTAGATCCTCCTTCTAGAGGATGGATGACTGTTTCCCTGTGAAGGAATCAGTCTATAACTCAGTTTCAAGCTCTGCTACATTTGAGATAGTTTGGCTCTATGGCTTGCTGTTGAGGCTCATCCCTATTCAAAAAATTATTCCAGAATTATTTTCCCATACTTGGGCAGCTATATTGGCTGACAGCTCCAATCTCTCTCCCCAGAGCAAATTCTCTGAATTCATGCAGCTTGAGTGACCTTTTCAGTTCACAGCAGTGACTAAGATTTCCAGCATTTGTGCAGGCTTTGTAATTAGATATATATGTCTACGTACATCTATATGTATTTGTATACATATCTAGCATGTACGCCTGTATGTATAAAAAGACTGTTTAGAATTTTAGCTCTTGTGTTCCCAAGCTCTGTGCCTGTACAATTTATGGAAACTCTGGCAAAAGTCAGAAAGCAACAAGAGTGTTTTATATTCACTCAGTGCATCTACTGGGGCATGGCTCTAAGAGCCTGCAGCTATTTAAACACTTGCTGTAAAGGCAGTGACTAAGTGGTTTGCTGGATTAGGATTTTAGTCAGGCTGTAAATTTTTAGAGATTGGGTCTGGGTTTGCCTGATTTTGTGCACAAGCAATAGATTTTGGTCCCTAAGAGCTGTCTCCAAAGGGGTAATTAGAACTGCTCCAAGAACTGAAAAAATAGACTGAAAATTGCTGAATTGTTTAGCTTCCAGTTTAATTTGGTGATTTTTTCCAGCCAGCTTCTCAAATAGTAAAAGCAATAACTACTACTTAAAAAAAAAAAAAATTCTTCTTTGCTAGCCTTCGTTGTCAAATGTTTGAAATAAACTCTCTGATGTCTAGTGGCAGAGAAAGCTTTAGGGTCTGTTACAGTTTCAAATGTTACTTTAAAAAAAAAACAAAAACAAAAACATATGTGAGTCATTTGTTGGTAATAAATGTTTCAAGACAAAAACCTATCCAATCCAGCCATGTGATCTTCCTCAAACTTGATAAAATTTGATTAAAAAAACTCTCTTTTCCCTTGTGTGGATAGAAGTAGCTACAAGGAATCTTCTCCGAATGTGCCTGGTTAGGTAAGCAGTTCAAGACTAAGAAACCTGAATGTAAAAGCCTGTATGTTGTATCTTTAGATCCTTAAGCTGTGAGCATAGCAGACAGGAGGTCCATGCAGTCAGTGGAGCCTCACACTCACAAGGAATGAAATCCTGATGCCTATGCTGTTTGAGACACCACAGGCACTACAAACAGCCAGGATCTGCACAGGGCTGTCACATCTGACATGGCACGTGAGGCCACATGAGATATCTCACAAGACATACAAGAGGTGACATGAGATGGCTCAAATGATATAACATAGATGCTTCTGTCCGGCCAACTTGACTGAGCTAACTCAAACTGCCTAACCCAAAGGCAAGCTGAACCATGCCTTATCCTCCATCACTGTGCTAACTGAGAGTTTAATTCAGTTCCCTAAGCCATGCATGTCAAGCGAGTTGGAAAGCCCTGTGGTAGCCTGGACTTTGACTGGGGTCTGGCAGATGTGATCCTTGCCTTTCACGGTACATCCAGGACAGATAAGAAAGGACAGTAACAGCTATAAAGTGACCTGTTAAACTGATCCCTAAGATCTCAGTGCTAGTAACAGGGCTCAGACCTCAGCACACATGTAGCCTTCAAGTATCAACGTGCCCTTGTGTTCCTTTCTGTACAGGCCTGAGGATTTCCAGTAATGTTTATGCAGCTACTTCGGTCTTCTACTGTTTATCCATCCGCAGTACTGCATTCCCTCTTCTGTGTATATGTACTTTGGCTTGCATATTTTGTGCAGACATTTTTAGACTTACCCATCATCTTCTCGCTGGCTCACACACTTGATCCATAAACTTCCATCGCTGCCAAACAGCTTCCCACTGGAAATTCTCCACGTGACTTCCAGGCAAGGCATGAGGAGAGCTTATCTTCCCACCCCACCCGCCATCCTTAGTGGGAGAGCAGAGCTGGCAGTGAGAGAGCTGGAGGCAGTAACCACCTTTGCTGGGACCAAGGGCATCATAAGTGCCGCAGCTCTTTTTCTGGCCATACTGTCATGCAATGCATTGTTTTGTTTTATCTTCTTTTGTTTCTCCATGGAAGACTATAGATACAGTTTCTTTTAACATATACTATTATTGTATATAAATTAACAATTACAGTCAAATGATTCTTGACCTTTCTTTCCCTTAGAATTGAAAAATGATTAATCTGCTATTACTAGACAGGCTTATCAGATCAACTTGCACTAAAAATTATTAAAATGAATAAAATATACCAAGATTTGTCATTTTACATTTGCATATCTGTATATTTCTTTGAACGTCTGTTACATTGTCACTAAAGAAGCAGTTAGTAGTTCTGTGCTCTCCTTGGATAGATTAATGCCATCCATTAATAACCCAAGAGAGGAAAAGGAGGCAGTAGCAACAGTGGCCAGAATGAGAGAAGGAAAAAATAGTAACAAAGAGTACTGTTTATAGAATTATAGTGTCCTCTGTGCTTTCAAACTGAGATGAACACGTCACAGCACTATACATTCATCTGAAGGCCAGGCAATGCCTTCCAAGGAGCCTAAGACAGACAGTAAAGCAGAGAAGCACCCCAGCCCCTGAGCAGCTTCCCCTGACCCTCCCTGGCAAGTCCTCCAGAATATTTGCCTTTCCCCATAACAAACATTGTCATGGTTTCATCGCTATTGTGCTTTGCTCCTTCTTGAATGTACAGCTCATGTCTTCACCTGTCTATTTTGACAAATCCAGAGTATTTCATACTTCTTTATAGATTCCTGACTTGTATATGTCAGTGAACCCTGAACATACTGTTCTGGTGTTTTCTTTTTCTAAGAGTAAAGTAACAGTGGTTCCACCCTGTTTAATCTTCATCCAGGCTATATGCATCTCAAATTCTGATTTAAAATTATGCTTTTAACAGTAGAAATTCACCAGAGACTCATCAGTTCCATTTGACCTGCAAACAAGCGCACTTCTAACCTGTGGTAACTATTTGATTGATCCT
>NW_024884142.1:22848282-22864487 GCF_019232065.1 Centrocercus urophasianus
AGGGAAGGGAAGGGAAGGGAAGGGAAGGGAAGGGAAGGGAAGGGAAGGGAAGGGAAGGGAAGGGAAGGGAAGGGAAGGGAAGGGAAGGGAAGGGAAGGGAAGGGAAGGGGAGAGGAGGGGAGGGGAGGGGAGGGGAGGGGAGAGACCAAACTGTAGGCTCAAGGAATAACACTCACAACAATCATGAAGAATTCATCAGCTTCACTGCATTAATTATTATGATGAAACATTATTTCTTCTGATTGTCACAGTGTCATGGCAAACTCTGAGCAGGAAATAAAGTCAAGATTCTTGAAAATAAAAGCCTAACTCAGTGGAAGATAGAAGTAAGTTTGTGCTACCCTATGTGCCTGAGCTTAGGATGCATTCTCATGTTAGTTGCTTCAGACTATGGGCAGGTAAAAAAAATCACTCAAGGTTTCTTGCTGTGGCAGGTCTTCTACTGGTCTCTTTAAAGTGAGTTCTGTGCTGATGAAATTAATTGAAGTTGTGGAGAAGTTCCCTTCCATTCCCCCCATGTACACAAGCTCCAGGCTGTTCCTATTGGGATTTGACTACTGTTGGGATTTGATTCAGTGGTTGCACTGAAGCATGGAAAAGCTCAAGTGGGAGGGGCCCTCTGAAGGCCAACTCGTTCAGCCCTCCTGATCAAGCACAGGGCCATGTCCAGATGGCTTTTGAAGATCTCCAAGGAGACTACAAGCCCTGTGGGCAACCTGTGCCACTGCTCCATCTCTCACAACCACTTCAGAAAGTAGTTTGCAAGGTGCTTAAGACTTTAGCTGAAGAAAGTTTCTACGAGCAGTATTCTGGCACTAACACCTCAGGAATTTTTCTTTTTCTGTTGGTTTTACAGTGATCTTATTATCCCTTCTGCTCACGACCTCCCATTTCAGTGTGGCTGATCACATGGGCCTATTGGCAGTGCAGGGCCATAATGCAGATTCTACTCCCAGATTAGCAGCAACCTGTGGCCTGACTGCAATTAGCTGGCAGGATGATGTTTCTTTACTGCCTAGTGTTTAAATGAACTGAAAATCAAACCCCTGTTTTTCCTGGTTCTTTTCCAAATCACACACTAAGGTACAATTTGCCTCATCAAATATTAAAACAGATGTTGGTAAAAGCAGATAAGTCTGAGTCAGATTTGACATCCAAATAGTCATGAACTTGTAGTTTGGGCTCTTCTCAGAAACAGAGGAGGAAGCACTGAACACTTCGTGTGCATGAGATGAGGGTAAGAGGGGTTACAGTGCCTTAGCAAGATCCTTCCCTTATTTTAGCAGCCCAGTGAACCCTTTCTATCTGTGGTCAGATGTAGATGAGCTAGTCACTGTATATTAGCAGATGCCCAGTAGGGCATGGAGAGATAAGGTCCTGCAGAAACACCCTTATGCCAAGAAGCTGCAGTTTAATGTTCCCAGCATAATGTGGCAGCTGCAAAGTTGGGTTGGGGATCTCCAGAAATATCCATTGGGGTGCAGGAATAAAATATATTTTACACCATTAGCATAATAAAATTAAATGCTTTAGATAAATTACTTCATCTATTCCCTTGCTTGGTTGGCAGTGCTGGGCCTGATGCATCCCAGGTGCAGTTGGCTCTTTTGGCTGCCAAGGCCAAAAACACTACTGACTCAGATTCAACTTGCCATCACCCCAGAACATGCAGACCCTTTTCCATGGGGCTGCTTTCCCACCTTGTCCCCCAGTCTGTATATAAAGCCAGTGTTGCCCTGTCCAAAGTACAGATCCTAGCACTTGCTCTTGTTCAACTTCATATGGTCAGTATTACACTGGTAGTACATTCATATAATTTATAAATAAATAAATATCCATGTACTGTGGGAGCATGCTTCAGTTATTTTTACTATAGAGGAGTTCACAGATAGTAATCCTTTGAATTTAGAAGTCTTCTGTTGTACATCTGTAACACTTACAGGTTACGTTCCAGAGCTGGCCCCCCAAAATAGATGCCTTCTGCATGCCCACAGGAGCCATCAGCCCACATGAGAGTGGTGAGTGGGGGACGACATGGTCCTGCAGGGAAAGGCAGTGTCTCCAAGCAAGTACCATGTTGTCCCCATCTCCCAACACGTAACACCCACAGTGACCCACATTCCGTGTCCCCCATCCAGGGTGCAGGTGCTTTTCTCTTTCTGCAGCTGCCCATAAAACTGCCAGAATGCTGTTGTCTGTTACAGCTTGGTATCTACACTGAAAACAAAAGAGAAAAGTCAGGAGGAACATGCTATTACAATGAAATAATTAATACAGATATGCAATGGAGATAACAGCACCTTGGTGCTACCCACTTTGTGGAACATAGGTATAACAATGAGAAAAACTGTTGGGTTTTTGTTTCTTGGGAACAACATCCCGCTTCACTGCGACCTTCACAGCTGACTTAATAAGCCAAGTATCTTTTCATGAAAACAGCTTCTTACTTTTCACGCTAGAGAATACACTGCCTTATCACTTACTATAATTCTGATTATGAAACAGTTGTTTTCATGAGCCTCACTTCTCTGTTGCTTGGAGCCAGCAGAAATCTCCTCCTTTTTCTTTTTTTTCAGGCTGCTATTTCCTCATGCTTCTGCTCCTTCACCAGTAACACTGCAGGTGAAGGTTATGTCTTATAGAAAACCTCTTTGATCATGTTCTAATGATTGTTTTTCAAATCCTTGTCATATTCTCTTTCCCTTATTATTGACAAACAATGTGGGTATCCTTAGAATGTGACTTGCAAGGAGTGTTTTGAAAGGTCTGTCATGATGCATTTTAAAATAATTGTCAGGTATTATCAAAATTAAGAATCAGTAACAAATATGTTGTGCCCAACAAAAAAAATCTGTAAAATACACTTATTTATAACTGAACACATTTAGTATCATGCTGCAGTCTTTCATGGTTAAGTAAGATATGTCTCCACACAGTGGCCCTAACTGACTTTCCTATTGCCAAAACAGCTGTGTCTGCTTATGCAAAGAGATGGAGGCAGAAAAGCCAGGCGAGCTGAGGTAATGGGGTTGAATGAGGGAGCAAGATCCCAACTGTAGCCTCCTTCTGTTTCCCTCTGAAAACCCAAGAACTCTGAATAAAGATATTCTAGGAAAATATGCTTAAAAATCTGTATACGCTGTTAGCTGCAGAGGTCAGGCACGTATTTCATAAACGAGAAGGTCAATGCAGATTCCTCCTTTGGTCTAACGTTTGTTATTCAAGATATCTTTCCCTAGGGGTGGTAAAGTCTGATGGTACAGCTTCAAGGGAGTAAAATAGCTCTAGGATGGGATGCTAGTGACACTAAGAGTTGTCATTGGTTTGAATCCTGATGGTTTCACAGAATCACAGAATGGCCTGGGTTGCAAGAGACCTCAAGGATCATGAATCTCCAACTACATCACGACAGGCAGGGCCACCACATTTAATACTAGACCAGGCTGCCCAGGGCCCCATCCAACCTGGCCTTGAACACCAGGTTTTCCTGGGTGGAACAAAGCCTTTAAAAATAGTCATACACATTGCCTATGAGTGTTCATTGTGGTCACCAACTTCTATTTCCTTCCAAACCTGATGCTTTTATCACGCTCCCCAAATCACACTCATCACTACTCAGGTCCACCAGGAGTCTGGGTTCCCACTGCCCTGCTGTGGGCTGGCTGTCCCCATAGGCACACAACAGCAGTGTGTGGAAGCATCATCGAGCAGCACGCCTGGGTATGTGCTCAAGCTCAGTAGGTGACACTGATCTTGTGAGAGAGTAGGAGGCATATCAAGCTGAGGATGCAGCTGATCAGAAAAATGTTTGACATTTTGTTTTGGCCCAAATGTTCTCTTATTAAGAACACGCTTTCCTTTTGACTAGTAATTGGGATTTCTTCTCTTTGATATTAATCACTTGGCAAAGAATTTGCACAATGCGTTTTCTTAACCACCTATTTAAAAATGCAGCAAAAGCCAGCTCTGCTTTCATCCCCCACTACATGGGCTGTGATGAGGAGTTTTCAGGTGTTGCTGAGAGGTGCTGAGTGCTTTCATACCAGACTTTAAAAGGAGGTGTTTATAATACCCTGCCGAAAGGACGAAAGGACTAAATCTCCTCCAGATTCTGTGAAAAAATAATTAGATGATATCGTAGCTCTTGGTTTTGCAGCCATGACTGCCTGCACTGCCCTCAAGCCATCCAGCATGGCAGCAACTGCCAGACCCAACACATCACTGATGCTTGGCCATCCTCCATGTGCTGCCATCCCCACCCCACGGCACCCTGAGCCCAGAAAGGTAAGCTGGGAGGGCAGTGGGTTGCTAGCCCTGTGAGTGAGGGTTGGGCATGTCTTTTCACACACACAGTGCCCTATCTGCACAATCCTAAGTTCTCTTGATGTCTACCCGGATGTGCACCCCAGCCTGAACTCAACCTCTCCAGGAGGACAAAATACTTCCATCCTGAGTCAGATACTTATTTAGAAACCAAAGCACTCTGCTAACAGCCACATTAAGAAGGCTGTGATAGTTGAGCTCTCTGCATTTGCCTTCTGCTCCCATCCTTTTCTGAAGAATCAGAAACAAAGGCTGAGGCTTTGCAAACCAGCAGGACGCTCCAGGAAGCTTATTACTGCTTCAATTGAAAGGACATAGAGTTTGGTATTCAAAAGATAAACTTAGGGTTTAAAAAAATAAAAAATATAGTAAAGAGACTCTGCATAGCAGCAAATGTGAGTAATTAATCACTGCATTTGCCTCAGTACTAAGCAGCCAGTCGTGCTTACGGAAACCATAAAAACCTCTGGAGGCACAAATGTTCCTGGCTGGTGTGCCCTGAGTGAAGCTGCTTTGGTCAGTGCAGGGGCACGGCAGCAGGAGCTGACATTCAGTGCCACTGGGGCAGTGTGACATGGAGCTTGGCCCTGCCCAGCTTGGCCCTGGGTTTGCCTCAATTCTCTTCTGCCTCCTTGGCCAGCTGGTCTTGTCCAGCTCTCCCCCACCCTTTCATCTGCCCTACAGTGTGACAGCCTGGGCTGAATCACTCTGGAAAGCATCAGGGGAGGCACCAATGTTTGTTGTAAACCATTGAAACGCTGTCACCAGATCTGAAAGTCATAAGCCTTTCAGAAACAATGAGAAAAAGGAGATCTCTAAGTAATCGCCTCACAACTGAGATGTTAGTTTTTATTTCAGCTACCATTTTTCTCATTGCAAAATGAATGCAATTTGAGTTATGCTATTCTATTTAATGTTAAGAATACAACATCCATTATAAAGTACATTTTAAAGTATGTTTGCCAGAACATCTCAAATATTAGAGTGAATAATCCTGTTATATTCTTCTGTGATTTATAGTGCTTTTTTTCCTCCTTTAAACACTTGCCAGTAGAAGATGGCGTTGTCAGGCTGAGAAGCTCCATGTGGATTTATCCATGTTGGATAAAGAGAGCCACTTTCTTAATTTCTGGTTTGACTCTTATACATACTATCTCTTTTCTTGAATTTGGTTGCAATTTGGTTCAGGTTTCTTGAAGAGCAATGAAGGCACAATGAAAAAAAAAAAAAAGGTCCTTGATGGAAAATACAAGAACTAAAAGATCCCCTGAACTGAGGGGAAAAAGGCAAGATGAGCAGTGGTTTGCAGGTGTCGGCTATTGGGCTTGCTTCTTCTTGCTTCTTAATTCTGTTCTGACTCACTGTCTGGCTTTGGTCAAGTTAAATAATCCTCTTTCACTCACTGATTCGGGATCTGCAAGGATAATACTCTTTTCCTACTTTGCAAGGCTTCTGAAAGCAATGCACTAATAGAGGAGCACAGAAGTACCAAGCCAAATTAGTGTAATATGCAACTGTTGGTGTTCTACTAGGAGGTGAAACTGTTTCACTGCCTATCATTTGGACTTCAGCTGTATTCTAGGTATTTTTCCTTTGAAATCTGTCACTGCAAATGGCAGAGGAAGGCACAGAAACAGGGCACTAAACATCAAGGTCTTAACTCTTCATTCAGTATGAATGAGGAAAAAAGTGTAATAGAAGAACTAACAGTGAAGTGAAGCCTCTTTTTTTAAATTGAAATGTTCCATGTGTTCAGCATTTCCTGGTTTGTAATTACATAAACAGCAATTTATTAAATAAAATGTCAGTGTAACTGCACAAAGCTTCTTTGTTTTAAGATCAGCACTGTAATGCAAGATATCTGCATACTCAATCGACTTTAATTCTTTAGCTTTACTGCATATGTATGCCTACATGATTAGTAGTATGTAAAGAGTCAGCAGAATCATAGCTTTTCTATGATTAGATTTCACCAGCTTTCCCACTGAAAAATGCTTAATGAAAAGCCATCCTGAGGGATGTACCACATTGCTTGGCAAACAGGGATGCAGGGCTACTTCTCCCATTCCCCGGTACAGACCTCCCTCTCTGGTCCAAGCAAAGGAGAGAGTAATGTTGTTCTGCATTTAGCTTCAACACCTAACACACTCTGTGAGCTCTGATATTTTGTTAAACTCTTCACTGCCACTTCTACCCAACAGTATGTCCCACACCTTTCTCTTGGACTTGGTCATAACATGGTGCTGAAGGCAATAGAAAACTTGTGTTGAGGGTCCTAGAGAGCCTGCTGTCTTCATTCCAATGGAGGAATGACCATGTGTTCCCATGAGACCCAGAAACCTGGGATGGCCATGCCAGCAACAAACCCTCTTCCTAATTAATTGTAGCTGCGCTGCAGTCTGGTGAGGAGCTGCATGATGGCAACTGAATTACAATAACTGGCACCTACGGATGCCAGATCATAAAAAGCTGGATTACTTGTCTGGTTTTCCTAGTATTGGGGGAGCAGAAGGAAAAAATAGCACATGTTGTTTTTAATCTTTTAGACATTTAGTGTTCCTCTAGCAAAAGAATGCTTTTTTAGCAGTACTTTCCTTTGTAGGATTTCTTTGTGTTAAATTTCTTTTTTCCCTGATCAGCCTGAATTCAGTATATTAGATGTTGGTTTTTCTTTGTCTTTTTTTGCTGTTTGGTTCAGAATTCAGAAGAAAATTTAGGAAATTGTTTTTCACATGAAAGCTTGTAGACAACCAGCAGGAGCTCAAATTTCTTTTAAAAGAAACATATAAGAAAGGAATGGGAGACTTGATTTATGGCCTTGAGAGGGACCACTCAATATCTGCCTGGTAAAGGGTGGTGAGGAAGAGGTGGTATGGTTTGTGAAGGAGATTCAGTGCTGAGGTATTGAAGCATGTATGTGCAATAGCCACCTGGGCAGTTACACAGGCAGGAACTGGGAGTCCTTATATACACATGGATCTTGTGAATCACTTTCGAGTACTAAAAAAATAAAAATCATAATTTATAACTTTTTTGGTTGATGTTTTAATGATCCTTATGAATAAATATGGTGGCCAGCTGTTAGTCATATTAGGTTTTGCTCTTGGTTAGTTTTATTAGATTGGGGGTGTAAGGTGGGGAACCACTCCGGGAAGCTGCACAGCTGATAATCATCATGTAACCTTTTAATGTGGATTTATGAAACAGTGCCTGCTTATTTCTCAAGTTGATACACTTGGAAGAGAAGAAAACAAGACCAAGGCCTTGTAGACATTAAAGTGGAAAAAAAAAACTGCTGAGCACCCATGGTTGTTTTTTGTTTTTTGGTTTTTTTTTTTTTGCAAGTGCTGCACAGTATAAAAGCAATAAAATGTTCAGCATGGGCATATATCACTGCTGTCAAGGTTTCCTTCTTAGAGAGGGCAAGTTTATCAATAAATTGCAGTGAGCAGAACATTGCTGCTGAATGGGAACTTCATAAAGAAAGAAAATGTCCAGGAAAGGCGGGTATAAATGACTTGAACACCTTTTTCTTTTCCATGCTTTGCAGAAGTCCTTCACTGAGCATGGCTGTGTGAGAGCTGCATAATCTTCCAGACAAAGGGGGCTGGGCAGTATCATTTCGTTGTGCTATGGCTCTCATCGGTTGGAAGGGGCTTGGAAGACAGGGCAAGCTCTGCCCAAATCTTCACTTGGAGGTTCTGGAGCAGCCTCCCAAGTTGCTGGGTGGTAGAACTGCCATGGAGCTGAGAGTGTGAGCTGATATCCAGGGGCTCTCTTGGGTGCAGCCCATCTGTGGTGTGGTAAGGACCCACATGTTCTCCCCAGCTGCCAGGAGGGTGAGGATGCTGCTCATGAAGGTGAAGAACACCTTCTCTGTGCCCTTCATTCTACCTAGCAGCTTCCTAGAAAAATCTCTGTCAAGACTCTTTAATAAATTTTGAGTTTTCTTTTCATAAAACAGCATTTGCTTTTTGATGGAAAATTTATATATTTTTTCAACTGAAGAATGAGCAGTAAAAGCCAAGAGAGTTTGGACAGATATGCGGAAAAAATTCTTTGGCACTGTGGGCAGTGACTTGTGGGAGTCACTGTTTGGATGTCTTACGCATCTGCTTTCCTCACCAAGCCCTGGGATGACGGTATCTCCCAAAACACGGTGTGGTAAGAATGCCAGTGTGTGGGAGGGAAAGAGCTTGTCTCCTGGGGAAGGCCTCAAAGCCCCTTCACAGTATTTTGAGGCATTTGGGCACCTTTGCTACTCGCGAACAGTGAAGTTTCAAGTTCAGATTTTTCTTCAAAAAGATAATAAGCATAGTTAGGAGGAACAAAGCCCCTTTCCAAGAAGCTCTGGCTAAAGCTTTTTTTTTTTTCCTTTGCTGAGAGGAGGAGGACAGTGAAAGAACCTTCTCCATCATCTCCTACTAGTGCTCTTGTTTGGATGACCTAGAGCTCATTCTCTCCTATCTCCTTCACTTGCCTTTGCTATGGACTTTGAAGAGCAGCATCGAGGAAGCAAACTTTTGATTTTTCACATACTGAGATGAAGACAATTCATTTTTCATTCCCTAGCAACTGCTTATATAAACAACTACCTGACAAGCTGTAAAGCTGGGAAAAAGAGCTACAAGCAAACAGATACTCTTAATAGTTTTTCTACCTAAGTGGTATAACAAGAGCGAAAGGAGTGTTAGATTCAAATGGAGATCATGGTTTGCTTTCCTTGACATGCATGCAATCAGAATGCTCAAGTACTGAATCCAGTCATGTTTTCCCAGCAGTGCTCACCATTTTTCTCAGTTCTGGCTTCTCCACATTGCATTTTCCCACAGCTTTATTGAAAATTAAACAAGCAAAGATACTTTAGCAATGCAAAAACCACAGATCCCGACTGATTTTGATTTGCTAAGAGTTAACTCAATTGTGTGCACATTCCTGCTTTCTACATTTACTTCTCTTCTTGCCCAGTTCAACCCTTGACCACGCTTGCTGGTGCAGGAGCACCATCAGCGCACCATTGCAAGAGTCTCCAGTCTCCTAAATCTCTCTGAGGTGATTCCTTTTCCTCTCACCAACCTATCACTGCTCAGAGGCCACCACATGAAGTCTGCAAATTACTCAGCTTATCTACAGAAGAGAAAACAATCACTTTGACAGCTGGCTTGACCACAAGAGTGAAGGGGTATTATTTGTTGATTTGTTTTTGTCGAAAAAATTAATCAGGATCTAGTCTGGACTAGAGGGAAACGTTGTGAGGATCTGAATAATAAATGATGTAAGTTGGACTGGCTGCAAAAACAGATGAGTGATGACTTGTTTTTGTTTTAAATTTCTCCATAAGAAGATATGTTCCGAGAAATCTTTGTTGAAAAGGGACACAGAAAGGCAATTACAGAAAACATGAATTCTGGTTTTCCATCCCTAAATGAAGGCACTTTTTTTTTTTTTTTTTTCTCTAATTTGATTTTTAATTTTAAAAAATCCCTAAAAGCAGAAGTGTCAGTGTAGGCCGTTTTCTTAACATGAGAATGGGAGTCCAAATGGTCCGACTGGAGTCTGAAAGGTCTTAATCATTTAGACAGCCATTTTGAAAAGGAACACAGGTGCTAGGGTCTCACTGACAGCCCAGTCTCCCACAGCCATCAGTGAATCTTGCAATGCTTGAAATATTTATTGAGGATTACTCATTGTTGAGTTGGAAGTCACTGATATCTGTATCTGAGCAAGTCTGTCAGCCCTGCAAAAACACAGGGCACAAAGAAACATGAGACCAACATGAGTAGGTGAGAAATTTTATTAATACCTTCTAAGAGAAATCATAAAAAATGCAGATTTTGCATAGTCTGCTAGACAGTGATTTGCAATTATTAATCTGTTGTGTTTATAGCAGTTTCATCTCCTTCACTGATCTGCTTTCCATCAGCTTTAGCTTTTTCTTCAACAGCATTTTGACTAGATGTTTTGAAATGCACAAAGTGTAAAGAAATGCTAATTTAATAAACCAAATGGAAATGTTTTGTGATTGCTTTTACATTATTTTATAAATCATCTGTTTCTCTCTTACTCCTAATTCTGTCTTTCACAGCAAATATAGAATTATTAAGAATTGTTTCTTCCAGATTACTGAACTGAAATGAGCATATCTCACAGATACTGATCAAAAATACATAGCCTCTTTCTACTCTTAGCTCAGTAATAGTCTTCGGCGTTTGTCAGTATTTTTATTCCAACTGTCTATCCAGAAACTGACCAAATCTGGTCTGGAAAATTAGTATGAAAAAAAAACCTCTATAGAAAAGCATTTTAATTCCACTAAAATGTTTGTTAGAGCAAGACAAAGTTACAAATCAGCAACATGGAGGTAGTAAGCCCAGGCTGGGTAATGGTCAGCTGAATTACTCCTGTGCTACAGCAAATATGTGAGGAAGAGTAGTGCAACATGAACATATGAAGCTATTTCTTCTTATTCAGAAGATATACTCCATGTTTCCCTTCTAATGCTTGTCAGCTGGATGAGAATACCAGATAATTGAATTTACAGCTTTGGAGAAAAATCAGATCTATTTAGGAATGGTAGGATTCCTTTTCAGATAGCAAACAAACATTTTACGAGTGGCAGTATGCCTTGTAAGACTCCTTTCTTTGGCATTCCTCTAACCAAGGCTGCGTGGATCAGGGTTGGGGCAGCCAGGCAGGGGTATGGAGCTTCCTTCTGTAGAGCTGACTCACCCAGCACTGCTTCCACTCTCACTTCTTGCCCTTGTCCCTGTCCCCTTCCTTCTCCTTCCTCATGGAGCTAGGTGAGATGACCCCCTGGCTGTAATAGCACTTTCATCAGCATCTTCCAGCTGTTTTGGAAAAACACCACAAACTTATTTACCATGTGTGATGCTAGATCAGGAGCCATGGTAACCTGCAGTAAAGTGTAGTTTTTCAAAAGAATCCTGTGCAGGTAGCATGCAGATGGCTTGCCTTTTTGTATTGACAATGGATAGAGTTCCTCCTCTTACAGCTTGGACGTTTTCAGCAATTTGTCTTCAAACTTGAATTAGCTAATGAAGTCATTCTTTTTTTTTGTTGTTGTTGTGACTGAGACTCAGATCAAGAGTCTCCTAAACAAATTCCTTTTTGCCTTGATGGGAATGTGTTTAGGGTCTTCATCCAGACTGATGAAGCCTGCACATTTGCAGTAGGTTGCCACCAGTATGTGCAGACAGTTATTTATATATGTATACAGATACATACACATACATATGCTTGTAGTATTTACCTCTATATAGTCTATAATCGTGCATATATGTGTATTCTATACTTATTTTATTAATTAATTTAATATCTTTGGTATTAATCGCAGCTAGATAACTTGAATTTTAGTTAGAGGATATAGAGCAATTGCAGGTGGAGCATTGCCTGGCTGTCTCAAGGTGTCGTCTGAATATACCACAGACCCAGATGTCATGTTTCTTTATCCATTAAGCACTGTACCCCTTTGTGGGAGCAGAAATCACAAATCACAGTCTGCAAAAAGAATAAGCTGTATGAACAACATCTTATTACAGTGCTAGGAATTGTACTAATGAAACAATATCTGATTTGCAGGCATGTGAGGGTAAGATCATTATCACACAATAGGTGTGTCAAAATAGTAGGATCATCCCTATGGTTTAGAGAAGAACTGGATTAGGAAAAAAGGATATGTAAACCATCAAGGTTTTAGCAGGACATTTGCCTTCTTTTGCCATCTTCTTCACTGGGAAGATGGAGCAGCAAGGAAATGAAATTCTAAATATATTTAAGAAGCGATGTTGGTGACTGAGGTGGTGTTGTGCTAGTAAAACCTTAGGGTAATCCCAGGAAAGGGTGCTCTCTGGTCACAGTTTAAAGGAACCTATACAGCTGATGCCCAGTCCAGGCAGAGATGGAATTGTTATTGCAGATGTAAATTAAACGGTGTATTATTTATAGAGCATTTCTCTACTACGCATTTTCAAAAATAATAATAAAAAAGAACTGAGCAAGGCTCCCTAGGCAATGCATGTATTGGAGAAATTCTACTGCAATTCTAACATACAGACACATGTAGGGAAATGAGATACATAGTAGCTTCATTATCTTCAACCTCATTGATTAAAGTGTTTTTTTTTTTGTTTTTTTTTTTTTTTTAAGTTGAACACGAAACACAAGCAGTAGAAGCTAATTACCAAATTAACTAAAAAGGTAAGCACTGGGAACTTTCTACCCCTCAGATCCTCAGCTTCTGATGTTTTTCAAGGTCTTGATTAATGAGCATCACCTGAAGGTCTTGTTTGTGCTATTTATCTGCTGCTGGCCACTGCAAGCATTCCTAGTGATGGCCCATGGAGAAACACAGTGGGATCTCTTTGCCTATTGAAGGTATTGTACAATTGCTTTGCGTTTCTAGTATGCCTCCATGAAAGGGATGTTATAGAAAGACCTTTTTTGTGACTGATTTTTCACAGACTTTGGGTGTAAGGAGAAATGAGGTTCCATAATATGTTTATTCTTGGGGTTTTGTAACTTATGGCATGGCTATCTTTTGTTGATATTTTATGGTCTGAATGTAAGAGAAAGAAATGACAATCCACAGTAGGATTAGACGTCTGGGGATCTGTGCTTATTTCTGCCAAAGCTCTTTCTCAGTTTTGCATGTGTGAGAGAACCAGTCTCTGCCTGGCTGTCTTGGGGGAGGATGGTTTGGGGTGGGGTATAGACACCTGTAGCAGCAAGGTTGAAAGGTACCTACTATCCCGCTGAAAGAGAAAGGTAGAGGAGATGAAAGAGGAATTCAGTAGTCACTGAATTCTACTCAAACTTCCCACAAACCTGTAACCCAGATGAGGTTTGAAATGAAGCCTGGGAAATAGGCCGAAATAACTTCTTTATGTAAGTGCCTGTTACGTTGAGAATTTCTATGGCTGTTTAAAGAGTTCTGGTGGTTTCTGTTATGCACCTGCTCTCTGGTTGCTGTGAGGGATTTAGGCTGTAGCCTGGTAGCCACAGATCTGCTCTGGCCCTGTCCTGCTTCTGCTTGACTAAACCATGTGCCTGTGAGCCAGCTGCTGCCCTGCACTGCCCAGTGCCCTGCCTTTCACCTCTCACTGTAGCTGAGAAATAGTGCTCGGCCATCTTTCATTCTTATTGCTCCTTTATTTTAAGCCACTTTTACAGTGATGGTTGCTTTCCCACTTTCCATTAATGAAATCTATAAATTCCTCTCTCCTTTCTTAACTAACATTCTGTTGAAGCCTCTCATCTTTCAGCTCTCTTTTACTATTAACATAATGTGTGTCTTTTCACTTCCACCTGTCTCAGTCTGAAAAGTGACTCTGAAATTGCTTTAATCTTTGATGTTCTCTCTGTAAGAACTTGGTGGGATCTTATTTTAGTGACAAAAATAAGCTTTTTGTGCTAGAGCTGCCAAATTAACATTGGTAGGATAAAACAAAGTGAATCTATTTCTTTGTTTGTGTGTTGGAAGGAAACCTATTTATGTTAGAACTATTTGCTCATGCCATCCCAGAGCCTGCTTGTGTAGCTAAGAAAAGACTCAGGTCCCAGTTTCCAGTTGTCTGCCATTCTGAAAGCTGTCTACAGACCTGGGTGGACAAAGCTTGTCTTATTGGTGCCTGTGAAGTTGCAGAAGAAAACTAGTTTTCAGATCAGAGGCTGAATGTGCAGTCAGTTTAGTGCCTGGAGGTGAGAAAGAGTAATTTGCTTATTTGTATGCTGCACAGGCTCAATGTTGAAATCTTCAGTGCCATTTTAGTAACAGTTTTCCCCTAAAATATCAGTGTTCCTGAAAATCTTAGTAGTTAAATTCCAGAGGTTTTTAACAACTGAGTCCATGCCATTGGTTTTCCATTGGGATGCAGATAGGGAGCCCTAAATCTCCCTGGGCTGCTGTGAGTGCTGTGCATCCCATATCTGCCCCTACTGCCTTTCCTGTCCTCTGGAAAGGAGGCCCCTTCATCAGCTTCAGCGCAAGGTGCGTAACTGACTGCCCTTCTTGAAAGGAAGATGCAGAGGGGTAAAACTGGGCACTTCAGAGAACTGTCTTTGTAAGTACATTTTGTAGGTTTCCCTTATCCTGGTAACATGATTCATTTTTCTGCAATGACCCCCATTTCACAAGATGTATGTGTCACACTATCTTGCAGTGAGCATTTTTTTTTCATTGTGATTTGTTAAACTTAATGTAAAATGTGCTTTAACGTGTTTGTGGTGGGTTTTGTTTTTTGTTTTTGTTTTAGTTTTGAGATCCTTTTAACAATTGAAAACAGGTAGCACTACTTATTTTTATTTATTCTTTCAAAATCATGCAGTTCTAACCATTAAGATTCATAGAGATAGTATGTCTGTTGATACTGCTGCTTACTTGCTTTCCTGTCTCTCTGTAACCAGCACTCAACTTCTGCTTTTTTACTAAAACAGTGTTTCAGTGTTTTTGGTGAGGTGGAGATAGACTGAATCATAGCAAAGGGACTCAGAAGAACTTCCAAAGATAATACTCCTCTCTTCTGAGTGGGATCAGCTGTGGTTCTGTTGTGCCTTACAGATGTTTCAGAGTTTCTGCTTTTAAAGGTATCAACTAGAGGAGTTTGGTAATAATTCCAATGCTTCACTACATTTTTGGGGTTTGTCAATATGGTTTTCTTATTTTCATCTGATTTTCTTTTCCACAAGTCATTCAATCGACTCTTCTCTACTATAAATTCTACCTGAGTACTGTCTTGTTCCCTCAGCCTCTTTCTCTCAGTAATGAACATCTCATTGTTCACCCTTTCTCTCATAGATCACATTTTCTTATTTTCTGATCATGCTGTGCTCTCTGCTCGCTTGCTAGCTCTCCTGAAGCAGAGTGCATTGAGATCTATTTGTTCTGGATTTGGGCTAGTGCAGTACTGTTCTAAATCATTTCAGGGAAGCAGCAGGATGAGAAGAGAACCTAGCAATATCTTCTCAAAAGAAGAAAGCAAGAATTTTGTGATAAAGCCAAGCAAATGGTTAAGTTTTCCGAAAGAGTTCAAGATTTAGAGAATAGAAATCCCATGAATCCCGTTGGTGATGCAGAAGCAGTGAATAAAGTGTAGCTGATATTCCCAGACTGAGGAGCTTGTTTAAATCTAGCTGTGAAGGATTTTGTGGTAAGGAGTTGTAATGATATGAGGGAAATAGTGTGTGAGCAATTAAAGGGAAAAAGAAGTCCCCAAAGTGGGGTAATGAAGGCTGTGCTGCATTGGAGGCAAGCTGCTGGGGCTGTAATTTAGTGAGAGAGACAGCAGTTGCATTTCTGTTGGTAAGTCTTAATGAAACTGAACTATTTATAGTGGGACAGTTGCTCTAACAGTTTCATTGCCAAGATTTTAAGGAAAGACCTTAGGTCATAAAAAAAATGACAGCGCAACTAGCATCTGAGATAAAGAATTTACTGTGTGGGAGAGAAGGGCAAAGAACATGTTAATTATACGACATATGCCTACTTTCATTCATATGGATGGGGAAGGAGAATATGTTTCAATGGATCGTCACTACTACTTTGTTTGGAGATGTGTTTATATTGAGAAATACCTGCATCAACCAAGGCTGGGATGGTTCCTGTACTTGGGCAGCACATGCTGCTGTCAACCCTGCCCACAGTGCTGGGCTCAATGCTGCTGTCTCCATTTCAGCTCCCCCTCGTATGAAGTGAGAGGAACATATTTTGAGGCTGTGTCATGCCTCAGGTTCTGTGGACAACAAATGCATTCTCCAGCAGGGAGGATCTGGTTCTGAAGTTATTTCTCAATGAATCTACCAGCTGTATCTTTGAGGGGATGACGATCCATTGAAACATATTCTCCTTCCCCATCCATATGAATGAA
>NW_024884142.1:22864587-22866144 GCF_019232065.1 Centrocercus urophasianus
AACCCTGATTGCTTTGCTTTTGCTGCAACTTCAGCAGAAAAGCTTCAAGAATCCATTCCACGCCCTGCTTTCTAGACACCAAAATGTCCCGTGAAGGACAAGTCAACTGTTCAAAAGTCGCAGTGGTCCTGGAGGGATTCCTCTCCTTCACCATCATTCAGCTCCTTCTATCTGTTTCCCACCTTTCATCCTCTTCTCTGGATTATCCTCTAGGGCTCTTACATTATTCGGAAAGGTGCCTCTGCTATCTGAAGAGTAATTGAGCAATCAGATGCTGTCTTACAGAGCTAACTGCTGCTGGAAACCATGAGTATGAGAGAAGTGTGTGTGGGGGGGGGGGGGGAAAGGGGGGTGGGAGAAATGTTGAAGATTAAAACCTATATAAAATGATTGAGAAAAGGTAAGACTGGACAGGGCTGCCTTTACTCTCCTCATTGTGAGGCACTCACTTATGCAACACACAGCTCTCCTCGCTGCTGCCAGTCATCATGTCTGTGGTTTGTGTCACACTGTGCTATGCAAAAAGCAGGCGAAGTGATGGCTATGGTAGTCTAATGCCAAAATATTCATTTTTTGGGATCTAGTGCAGAACGGCACATGTGCTTCAAGAAGCCACAAAAGATGAGAGAAATTGTTTTGAAGACATTAATCAAAGACCTGAAACTCTAATTTTTTTTTTTTTTTTTTCACCATCCTGAAGCTCAGGATAGAAGAGATTTGGGTTTGAATATTTCTTTCAAAAATCAGCTGCCAAGAAAATGGGCTCACATCCAGGGCTTTGCTGGGGAAATGAATGGCAGGGTTCCTGCTGGCTGTGGCAGCACAGAGATCTGGCTCTTGGTTAGGATGCAGTAAGCAGGGGAGAGGCTGGTCCACCTCCTTTACCCCACTCAGAAAAAACTTACTGGAGCTTGTGTTATGGTAAGTCAACAGTTCTTAGTGGTTTTGGAGACATTTGGACTGCATTTGTTCATGCTTTGGTGGGCAGCTGGATTGGTTTGGGGTTTTGACAATGATAGCTGGTCTTTCCACCATTAACATCTCAGACAAATATATTGGATTTTCATTACTCCAGGTCTCATCTTGGAAAGCCCACAACTTTTTATGTGCAAAATAAATTTTCCTTATATAAATCTGCAAGATACAGTGAGTGAGGACAGAAGGAGGAGTAAGCAGGAGGGGAAGCAAACTGTGAAAGAAAACTGGTGACGGGCGGACGAGAGAAGGGAGGGAAGGCACGGCATGGAGCAGGGCAAGCAGAGGATGCTCAGGGTAAATTCTTTGCATACATTTCTGACCTGCCCTCCTGCTGAATCACAGGTTTGGATTTTCAATTTAGGTGTCACCTTTGGAAAAACAGTAATATGAATAGCTGGCTGATTGCTATCAGATAGAAATGGACCCTGTTCACTTAAAAGTCCAGATGCACTGCTAGGGTAGTTCAAGGGTTAATCATCAGTTATACAAATCCCCAGCAACTGAAGCATATGTCCAAGCTGATGGATAGAAATTCTCTTGCTTTCTGCTGAATGTAGGAAACCATTATGTTGGGGGAGG
>NW_024884142.1:22866244-22870961 GCF_019232065.1 Centrocercus urophasianus
GAGAGGGCAGATATTGAAATTGCCTGTGTTCCAGGGCTCAGCCATACAAATCCTCACATTGCCTCATGCAAGAAAATCTCTGATAAGGTTCATTGCCTTGTTCCAAATGAAGTTCATCCAAATTAAAGTACTTTTAAATTTCACATTCTGCACATATGTGGATCACAAATGCAGATGGTATTATGGACAAAATTGAATAGCTTGATCTGCATGTTATGATTTCATCTCCTTCCTCCTGGAAAGATGAGAAATAATCACAAATTCTTGATCTACTGGAAGGCAGGCTTTCTCCAGTGGTAACATGTCTTCCCTTTTCTTGTTGGTAAGTTCTATTGCATTTCCATTTTTTTTTCTGCTGAGTTCCTGGAAGAGCTGAGTGCTGTGAGCTGAGGCTGTCCCTCATCAATGCAGAGATGAGAGCAATGCAGACAGGGTGCTCACAGGATGCTCCTCACCCCATGAGAAGCCCAGATCCTCAGGGGAGTTGGCAAGCAGGTGGCAGTCTGCAATACTTCACATCCTGCAGCATAGGAGTCCTGCCTTCAATTTTAAGGAGCTATAAGTCACCTCTGAGGGTCTTGTATGTTAACATGTTGCCTACAGATCATGCATGGGGCTGAAAAGTTCTGCACAGGGGGATCAGTACAGTCAGTCTGTTGGAAAGCTTTTGGCCTTTGTGATACTTCTGTTGACTCACGTGTGTGGGAAAGACTCCTTTTATCTCCATGAGTATTGCCTCACATGGTAAAACCTCATGGCTATATCAGAGAACATGACTAATTATTGGATTGGAGGCTGATTGATTGGTGCATGAAAGACTCTGAAGTAGTTGGGATCTGGATGGTGGTGCAGGCAATCTTCTCTTTTTTGTTTCTACTGCCAGCAGCAGAGTTTCACAGGTAATGCCCTTGCAAAGGAGCAGAGAGGAGGCTTTGAAGCACCCACTCTGATCTCTGCAGGGGAGCTGGGAGCCTTCTGAGAGCTCAGAGCAGAGAAACCCTTTGGGCCCAAGTTGTTTCCCTTCCTTAGAAAGGAGCATAACTCAATTCCAACACAGCTTTTAGCACAGGTCATCTGAAAATGCCCACACATTGCAGAACATACTGTCAAAAATAATGATGAATTGCATTCTGCACTTGTTATATGTGAAGAAATTTAACTCAGTATTTTACCCAGCAATCCTCAAAGTATCCCTAGATCATAATATTCAGTTTATATTTATTGTTTTTTTGCCCCATGTTGCTTTGCTATTTCAGGTGTTCTGGCATGTTCTACTCTGAATTTTCTTCTCCCCTTATGACTAATCTGTGATGAAGGTATCTTTGTAATCACAAGGGAAGAAGCAGCTCCATATTGAAAAGGGCCTTGCCAAATGAGGCAGGAAGGAAAACAATACTTCAACATTTATTATTCCCCTGCATTCATGCAATGCAAACAATTCAAATAATATTCAGTTGTGTCATTCCTGTTAAACAATGCAGCGCTATCGAGCTTGAAGGGAAAGCTCTTTCCCTTACAAAGATTTCTCTTTTCATGGGAAGTTTGATGTCAAGGTCTAATCCTGTTTCTGACTCAGCTTCAGATATGAAACTGAGTCCGCTTAAACTTGTCATATAACTTCAGATTCAACCAGTGGTTGAAGATCTGCAGCAGACCCTGATGATTTTTCTTCTCACAGTACACCATTGTAATCAATAAAGATTTTGCTGAATAAATGGACAAAGAAAGGACCTGTAATGAAGGGCTAGCAAAAGTCAAGGTAAGAGAAATGAAAAAACCCAGGAAGCAATGAAAGTTCCAATCGGAAGTTATGCTGGTGTACAAATTTAAGCAGGGTTAGCATCAGGCTTAATTGTCATTAATACAGTACTTAGTTTTTATTTTCTATTCCTTTGTCATCCTTATTTTGCAGTCAGATGCAACTTTTAAGCCTTTGTCATGAGAGGGGCTGTTGCAATGGCTGAGTCTAGAACCCTGAGGCTGACATGTCTCCCTCTTTGCTACCAATTGCTCCCATTTTGCAGATGACCTTGGAGATCTACCATCATTCTATCAGCAATCAGCCTTTTCTGCAGGATGGGGACAGCACATGTTCAGGTCAGTAGCAAGCCAAGGTGCCACTGACTGAACATGTGCTGTGAGATAGTGAAAGATCCGCCTCACTCCCCAGCCCTGCTCAGACAGCCAGGTGGCAGCAGGCTGCCTGTCAGCCTTGCACAGCTCAGCCTCACACCTCACCAGAGCACTGAATCAAAGCACTAAGACCTCCAGTTAATATTTTCACCAAGTTGAAGTGTGTGCTGCTCTGTATATCATCCACAAATGGCACATTGTGAAAGAGTCACTAACTAAGTTCCAAAATATATATCTTTTGGCATCTCCTGCTTCATAGGCAAGGCCACTTAAAGGTTGCTTTCAGCAGTTACAATAATGCTTCTCTGTGGGTAGCAGGAGAAATATGCCAGCTCAGCACCTGCTACTTGTTCCTGCTCTCAGGACGCTTCAAACCATTACAGACTTGTAACTGGAATTCTCAGTGCTGTCTTCATGTCCATTTTCACAGCCCACAACACCCATTTTGTCTAGGTCTGGAGTCCTCAGTGTCAGAGAGGCATGAACCTGCTGGAGTGTGTCTTGAGGAGGGCCACAAAACTGAACCGCGGGGTGGAACACTTCTCTGAGGACAGACTGAGTGCAGGGGCTGTTCAGCCTGGAGAAGGCTCCAGGAGACCTGAGAGTGGCCTCTGGTAACTAAAGGGGGCACTCTAAGAAAGGAGGGGGCAGATTTTTTAGTAGGGTCTGTCGTGATAGCGAAAGGGGAAGTGGTTTCAAGCTCAAAGAGATTTAGATTGAACATTAAAAAAACCTCTTCCTATAATTAAGGTAGTGAGGCATTGGAACAGTTGCTCAGTGAGAGAGGTAGATGTCCCTGTACGCTGCAGGATGTTGGACGATATGACCTTGTAGGGTCTCTTCCAATTCAAAAGATTCTATGATGATTTTATGATTCATCTCCTCTAATAGGGGATGAAAAGAGAGTGAGATGTGCTTTTTTTTTTTTCTTTTAACACTGTAGCTTCCTTTGAAAGATTGTTTCGCAGTTGGAAAAGGAATTACCACCTTGGGCTCATCATCAGTGCTGTAGTACTGTTCTCCCCTCACAATCAGATGTGTGTTGAGCAGTGATTGTATCACCACTTCATGACCACTCTGCACAGTAGTGGATTCCACTGGGGGGTTTTAGTAAACATAATTTGTTGCCTAAAGGCACATTTTATGCCTTTCTTCAACTTGTGTCTGGTCAACAGAACTGAATGCCAGCCCTTTAATTTAAAGCTGGACACTTAAAGTTGGATTTTATAGGGAATTAAGTTTTCTTTGCTACCTGGAAGCTACTCCAGGGAAATAAGTATTTGTACTCCAAAGGCACCCTAAAGCCATTTCTGTCCTTCCAAATTGAAAGCAGGGTGTTGGAGGGACCTCAGGCTGCTGCTTACTAGCAAACTGCTAGTGAATCAATGAATTTTCCTTCCAAAGGGATATTCACTTAAGGTTAAAAAAAAAAAAAAAAGTGAAAAGCACATTTACATGTATACAGCAGGGGCATTTCTATTATGCTTTGCAAGCTTGGGCTATTTCGACAACTTGTTACTCTACATTAATTTAGCTTTTCTTACTCTCTGATTCAAAGCCTTTTGTCTTACTTGAGTATTTTAACGTCTTTATGATTGCAGTCCTGTCCTGCTGACCCTAAGTTGCTGATGGGGTCAGACCACCCTGTGACCTACAGTCACCCAGAGGCTCTCCCTGCCTCTGCTCTGTCTGATGAGAGACACTTGCCCTCAGAATTAGTAGCCTCGTATCTTGTCATCATCACGTGTCTTCCTTGTCTTTCAGCACTGTAATCAATTGCTACTACTGATCAGCTTCTTCAGTTTCTTCTAAAAATTTCAGCTACCGGCTTGTGTGACTTCCTGCATTCTGGCCTCCATCCTCCATTAGGGCAACTCTCTAAAATCACCTGCAATGAGACACTCGGGGATCTCTGGGGCTCCTGATGCAACCTGTCTTTATCTGAAGGCTATAAAAACCCATGTGAACTGCAAGCTTTGACTGTGGGACCTCTGCCAGCAACGTTTTCTCATCATTTGTTTCTTTTCTCTTATCTGTCTGTTTTCAGCCTCCTTTAATTCCCAGAGCAAAGCCCGACATTTCCATCTCTTTGTATAGTTCTTAGCACAACAGGGTTTCCTTTCTTCTCTGAGGGAGTGAGATGTGGCTACCTGCTGCACCACTACAGAGAGCAAATGATACTTATTATTTAGACATCCTGGTGGGCAAGTTTGTAAATTTTTCAGGCCAGCCTTTTACACATAATTTAAAATCACTGACTTTTGAAAGATAGTAAGAAACCACTGAATAAGTATTTTCTGTTGTTAATCTCAAAGGAACAGTTTAAGTGACCAATAACAAATTTAGCTGCTTCTGCTTCTTCTGTCACTTTTAGCTCTTTTCTTTCTACCTTATTTATCCTATCTGTGCTGTCTGAACTCTTTGTAAAATTGCAGTGGGATAGGTGGTCTGGAGTGGCTGTTAGTTGGTTTCATGGAGCTAAAGCCAATTTTCCTTCTCTGAGTTAGAACTTTGCTTTGTTTACTGCATTCATTTTGTTTTCTTTGGGGGGTTATTTTGAGATACTTTTTTTTTTTTTTTTTTT